>NW_019154125.1:18353816-18524068 GCF_002288905.1 Enhydra lutris kenyoni
AAAAAAAAAAAAACCCAAAACCTTCTTCCCCTCTCTCTCTTCATCTTCTGGGACTCCTACTATTCGGGTTTTATTTTGCTTTATGGAATCACTGATTTCTCGAAGTCTCCCTTAGTCATCTAGTCATTGTTTTTCTCTCTTCGGGTTCTTTATTTTCCATCATTTTGTCTTCTATATCATTGATTCTCTCTTCTGCCTCATTTGTCCTTGTTTCTAAAAGCTTCCATGTTTGCCTGCCTGTCAATAACAACTTTTTAAATTTTGGCCTGATTAGATATTTGTTGTTTTATTTATATAGTAAGGGAATCTCTAGTGTCTTCTATGCTTTTTCAAGCCCAACTAGTATCTTTGTAATTATTGTTTTAAATTCTAGTTCTACATCTTACTTATATCCATATTTGTTAACACTCTGGTAGTATGTATGAATTCCTGTTCTTTCTTTTGAGGTGAATTTCTCCTTCTACTCTTTGTGTCCAGAAAATAAAGGAGGAAAGGGGGAAAAATGGAAAAAAAAGCTATAATAACCACAATAATAGAAACCTCAGGAAGTTGCTTCTGGTATATGCTGTGTACACTCTGCTATTGTGTTTTAGCTGCTCTTTCCCACTGGTCTTTCCTCTAAAGAGTTCCTCTTTGCTTGCAGTGGTGACTGTTTTGACCTTTAATAGGTGTGCTTTGATTTGTTTGTCATGTTAAGTCCATGTTAAGGAAAAAGGAAAAGAAAAGAAGAAAGAATAAAAATGAAAACATAGCCTGATCCAAGATAAGAGAAAAGAAAATGGAACAAAAATGCATATGAACAAACAATAAACTATAAGAATGATTCTAAAAAATAAGAAACAAGGGAGTAAAGAAGAAAAGAGAAAAAAAAAATATGCCTGATCCAAAAAAATAAGGAAACAAATGAACCAAAAATAAATGAAAGATGGTATGCCTGATACAAATTAGAATATATATGTATTTATAAAGAATAAAGAAGAAGAAATAGAAAAAAAATTAAACATATAAAAAGATTAAGAAAGGGGCACCTGGCTGGCTCAGTGGGTTAAAGCCTCTGCCTTCAGCTCAGGTCATGATCCCAGGGTCCTGGGATCAAGCCCTGCATAGGGCTCTCTGCTCAGCAGGGAGCCTGTTTCTCTTCCTCTCTCTCTGCCTGCCTCTGCCTACTTGTGATCTCTCTCTGTCAAATAAATAAATAAAATCTTAAAAAAAAAAAAAAGACTAAGAAAAGAGTGGGGAGGGGAAGAAAGCCTGGTCCTATTCACACCAGAAGCTGACATTTTGGAGCTTTCTTTAATCAGTAGACTTGGCACACGTGGGGCACCTGTGCTGGTCTTCTGAGGAGAGGACTGCTGGGTTGGCTCACAAGCTCTCTTGTCCTTTTTAGGATGCTCCTGCTCAGGCTGAGGTGCTGGGTGTAGGGTAGGGGACTCCAGAGCCCACTGGAGGCTGTTTCTCTCTGAAGTCGGACTGTGCTGGTGGGAGGGAAGAGGGAGTGGTGGTGGAGGAGGTAGAAAATGTTGTCACCCTATCCTCTTGTTCCTGGGGAGTAGAACTCCCTGCCAGTGCTATTCAGGAGCCCTCTTAGAAAAGCAAACAATCTCCTGTGCCCCGGACTTTCTTCAGTTCACTGCCTTTAACCTGTATGTGTCCAGGCTATCAGCACATCTGAAGCTACAGATGTACTATATTTTATCTCCGGCCAGTAGCTGCGATTCAAAACTCCAAGTTTTAAAGGGCCTGGAAAGGTGCAAGCCCACTCCTGTCCCCTGGAGGAAAGGCTTGAGGCATGTCCAGCACCATCCCATCCCCAAAAAGTTATCTCACCATGCATATGAAGAGGCTTGAGTTTATTGTAATGCTCAGCAAAAAGCTGGAACCAGGGGGTGCCTGGGTGGCTCAGTGGGTTAAGCATCTGCCTTCAGCTCAGGTCATGATCCCAGGGTCCTGGGATCGAGCCCCACATCGGGCTCTCTGCTTAGCAGGGAGCCTGCTTCCTCCTCTCTCTCTGCCTGCTTCTCTGCCTACTTATAATCTCTGTCTGTCAAATAAATAAATAAAATCTTTAAAAAAAAAAAAAGAAGAAGGAAAAAAGAATAAAGAATCGTTCTTATTAAAAAAAAAAAAAAAGCTGGAACCAGGTTGTCAGTTGTCTGTACTTAATTAACTCTGTCCTCTATTCCCTTCTGTCCCAGAAAAGCCGTCTCAGATGCTTGAATCTATCACTGCAGACAGCAAAAACCAGCGGTTATCTGCAATGTGCTCCTGTCTCCGCTTTCTACTGAGTTCAGCTGTAGAAAAGCAGCCACTCAGCATGCACACAGAGGTTTAAGCCTGTTGTAGCTCATAGCAAAACGTTATTAAGAGGTTTTCTAACCTCTGTGCACACCTGAAACCCAGCAAATGAGCACTGCTCAATGTTTCCAGCTGGCCTTTGGTCCTTTGAGAACCAAAATATTCTCTTTAAAATATCCTCTGGGAAGGGGAACGACCTCTACCCTGTGCAACCCAGGGCATCTCCATACTGCAGTTTATCGTGCAGCCCCTACCCAGGAGGCTGTTTCCCATGCTCTTCCTCTTCCTGACTTTGCTCCATGAAATGAATTCCACCCCCTTCGAAGCCTTGTGGCTTTTCTCACCCCCAATTCAGTGCTCTGAACATTGCATCTTCCATGTTCTCTCCCTCCAAATGTGCAAATTATTTCCATAATCCTCAGATCATCTTACATGAAAAAATGCTCAACATCACTTGGCATCAGGGAAATACAAATCAAAACCACAATGATACCACCTCACACCAGCCAGAATGGCTAAAATGAACAACTCAGGAAATAACAGATACTGGCGATGCAAAGAAAAGGGAACACTCCTACACTGTTGGTGGGAAAGTAAAGTGGTACAGCCACTCTGGAAAACAGTATGGAGGTTCCTCAAAAAGCTGAAAATAAAGCTACTCTATGACCCAGCTATTGCACTACTGGGTATTTACCCAAAAGATACAAAAAAGACACAAAAAGTGATCTGAAGGGGCATGTGCACCCCAATGTTTATGGTAGCAATGTCCACAATAGCCAGACTATGGAAAGAGCCCAGATGTCACCAACAGATGGATAAAAAAGATGTGGGGTGTGTGTCACAAGGGAATATTAGCCATAAAAAATAATGAAATCTTGCCATTTGCAACAACATGGATGGAGCTAGATAGTATTATGCTAAGCAAAGTAAGTCAATCAGAGAAAAATAATTATCATATGATCTCACTGATATGTGTAATTTAAGAAACAAAACAGAGGATCATAGGGGAGGAGAGGAAAAAATAAAACAAGAGAAAGCCAGAGAGAGAAACAAACCATAAAAGACTCTTAATCATGGAAACAAACTGAGGGTTGCTGGAGGAGAGGAGGGTGGAAGGATGGGGTAACTGGATGATGGTCATTAAGGAGGGCGTGTGATGTAATGAGCACTGGGTGTTATATAAGACCAATTAATCACCGACCCGTACCTCTGAAACCAATAATATATATTAGTTGAATTTAAGTTTTTAAAAAATTGAAAAAAAATTCTCTTATCATCTTCCTAGTTGTTCAAAATAGTTGAATGTTGATATAGCTGTACTTGAAGAATGAGGCAAGTTCAGGGTCCCCCTAGTCCTCCATTTAATTCCTGAGAGTATTTCTGTACATTTTTAAGGTTTTTTTCTTAGGTTTCTTTGGTTACCCTGGGGATTACTATTAATATTTTAATTTTATAACAACCAAGTTTTAATTAATACCAAGTAATATACAAAAACAGTATTAAGCAAAAACTACTACATTATTTTAATTTTTTAAAAAGATTTTATTTTTGAGAGAAAGCTCGTGAGCACAAGGTGGGGGAAGGGGCAGATGGAGATGCAGACTCCCTACTGAACAGGGAGCCCAATGCAGGACTTGATCCCAGGACCCTGGAATCATGACCTAACCTGAAGGCAGATGCTTAACCAACTGAAGCACTCCAAAAACTACTTTCAAATTATGTTCTCACCCCTTTATTTTGTAATATCACAAATGGCATTTTTATACATTTTGTGCCTGTTAACACAAATTTATAATTATTCTTTTATGCATTTATGTTTTACTTATTAAATTTTTTTGCAATATACAATTTTTTAAAAAGTGATATATAACTGATACGGAACGTTTTCTAAATTTTAACAGGTAGCACATACAGATTTGAGACATTTCTATTGCAATGTGATCTCCACTGTAACATTGTCCAATACCTCTGTCACATTACAAATTATCATTTCTTCTTGTTGTAGGAACAACTAAGATCTACTCTCTTATTGAGTTTAATGTTTATAATACAGTTTTGTTGTGTGTAATCCCTGCATTGTGCATTAGATCATTATGACTTATTTATGTACTAGTTATAAGTATTTACTCTTAAACAACATCTCTTCTACTCCCTCAACCCCCTGTACCTGGTTACCACAATTCCATTCTCTGTTTTGTGTGTGTGTATTCATTGCTTTTTAGATTGTGTAAGAGATATCATAGAGTATTTGTCTGTCTGTGTCTGGCTTATCTGACTTAGCATAATGGCCTTGAAGTCCATCCGTGTTGTTGCAAATGGCCAAATTTCCTTTTACCTTATGGCTGTATAGTGCTCCATTGTACATATAGAGTACATCTTCTTTTATCCACACATCTGTTAAAGGACACTTAGGATGCTTCTATATCTTGGCTATCATGAATAATGCTGCAATAATCATGACAATGTGTATATCTCTTTGATAACCTGTTTTCGTTTTCTTTGGATATATACACAGAAGTGGGATTGTTGCATCATACGGTAGTTCCATTTCGTTCTCAGAAAGATACATACTGTTCTCCAGAATGGGTGAACCAGTTTACAATCCTACCAACAGTGCACAAGTGTTCCCTTTTTTCCCACATCCTTGCCAACACTTGTATCTCTTGTCTTCTTAACGATAGCCATTTTGACAGGTGTAAGGTGATACCTCATTTGGTTGTGATTTGCATTTATCTGATGATTACTGATGTTGAGTACCTGTTGGCCATTTAGATGTCCTCTTTAAAAAAATATCAATTTGGTTTCTCTACCCAGTTTTGATCAGATTTTTAAATTGTTATTAAGTTGTATGACTTCTTTATGAATTTTGGATATTAAACTTTTTATCTGATTCATGGTTTGCAAAAAATTATCTCCAATTCCAGAGGTTGCCTTTTCATTTTGTTAATTGTTTTTTTTTGTTTTTTTTTTTTTTTTTTCTTTTTTTTTTTTTTTTGCAGTACAGAGGCTTTTCAGTTTGATATAGCCCCACTTCTGGAAATTTTCTTTCGATGTTTGTCCTTTTCATGTCATGTGCAAAAAAACATTGTCAAGACTAATGTTGATGAGCTTCTCTGTTTTCTTCTAGGAGTTTTACAGTTTCAGATCTTTATATTTGAGTCTCTGTTCCATTACAAGTTAATTATTATATGAATAGTGTAAGATGGGGGTCCAGTTTCACTTTTTTTTTTTTTTTGCATGAGTTTATTCCATTTCCCAACACTATATGTTGAGGAGATGACCCTTTGTCAATTGGATGTTCTTGGCTTACTTATAAATATTGGCCATATGTGCATGGATTTAATTTTAGAGTCTCTTTTCTGTTCCAGTGCCTTATGTGTCTATTTCTATGCCAGTAACATACTGTTTTAATTACTGTAGCTTACTAGTATAGTTTAAATCAGGAAGTGTGATACTTCTGGGTTTTTTTCTCCTCATGATTGCTGTGGATATTTGGCGTCTTTTCTTCTATACAAATTTGCCATATAGAATACCACTGGAATTTTCTTTTAGTAGTGATCATATGTGGGGCACCTGGGTAGCTCAGTTGGTTAACTGTCTGACTCTGGGTTTTGGCTCAAGTCATGACTCATGGTTGTGGGATTGAGCTCTGTGTCGGGCTCTATGCTCAGTGAGGAGTCTGCTTCAGATTCTTTTCTTCTCCCTCTCATTCGCTCTCTCTCTCAAATAAGAAAATAAAAGCTTTAATAATGATCATATGGTATGTATGAAGTTGGATATATTAACTTTATCATTGTCATTGTTTCTTTAAAAGTCTATACAGAATTTAAATTTTTTAATGGGATTCTTAATTGAAGTAGAGTTAACATACAATATTTCATGAGTTTCAGGTGTACAACGTAATGATTTGAGAACTCTGTACATGTGCTTATGCTCACAAGTGCAGCAACAAAGTCATCATTGATTGTATTCCCTATGCTATGCCTTTTTCCCCATGACTTATTCATTTCATAACTGGAAGACTGCACCTCCCATTTCCCTTCACCTACTTTGCCCATCCCTCTACCCTCTTCTCCTCTCGCAATCACTCTCTATTTATGAATCTGTTTCTGCTTTTCATTTTTTGCTTATTTGTTCACTGTTTTATTTTTTTAGTTTCCACATATAAGTGAAAGTGTATGGTATTTGTCTTTCTCTAACTCATTTCACTCATGGATAAACCATGTAGTTACATGTGTCAAGGTCTCATTCTTTTTTATGGCAGAGTAATATCTGTGTGTGTGTGTGTGTGTGTACCATATATTTTTTATCCATTTATCAGTCAGTGGACACTTGCGTTACTTCCACATCTTGGCTATTGAAAATAATGCTGCCACAAACCTAAAGGTGCATATATCTTTTTGAATTAATATTTTTGTTTTCTTTGAATAAATACTGACTAGTGGAATTACTGGATCATGTGGTAGCTTTATTTTTAATTTTTGTGGAATCTCCATACTGTTTTTTACAGTGGCTACACCAGTTTACATTCCTGTCAACAATGCATAAGGGTTCCTTTTTCTTCATATCCTCACCAACACTTGTTATTTCTTGTCTTTTTAATTCTAGCTGTTCTGACAGGTATAAGGTGATATCTCATTTGCATTTCTCTGATAATTAGTGATGTTGAGCATCTTTGCATGTGTGTGTTGGCTATATATCTTCTGTGAAAAAGTGTCTACTCAGGCCTTCTGCCAATTTTTAATCAGATTGTATGGGGTTTTTGTGTTGAGTTTTATACTTCTTTATATATTCTGGATACTAATCCCTTATTAGATATATCATTTGTAAATATCTTCTCTCGTTCAGTGTGTTGACTTTTTGTTTTGTTGATGATTTCCTTTGCTGTGCTAAAGCTTTTGTTTTAATGTAGTCCCAGTAGTTTAGGTTTTCTTTTGTTTCCTGGCCTTGGGATACACATCTAGAAAAATGTTTCTATGTTGATTGTCACAGAAATAACTGCCTATATTTTCTTCTAGGAATTTTATGGCTTCAGCTCTCACACTTAAATCTTTAATTCATTTTGAGTTTATTTTGTATATGGTGTAAGAAAGTAGTCCAGTATCATTCTTTTGCGTGTGGCTATCCAGTTTTCCCAACACCATTTGTTGAAGAGACTGTCTTTTCATCATTATATATGCATTCCTCCTTTGTCATAGATTAATTGACCATAAAAACATGACTTTATTTCTGGGCTCTCTATTCTGTTCCATTAATCAATGTGTCTGTTTCTGTAGCAATATCATATGCCACCAGGGTTTTGATGGGCATTGCACTGAAAGTATAGATGGCTTTGAGAAGCAAGGAAATTTTAACTAAGTTTTTCAATCCATGAACATGAGATGTCCCTCCAATTGTGTTTTCTTTTTAAAAAATATTTTTATTTAAAAATAATTAATAAAATTCAATGTAGATAATTTATACTGTATTATTAGTTTCAGGGGTTTTAGATTTTAATGATTCATCAGTTGTATATAACACCCAGAGCTCATTACATCAAAAGCTCTTCTTAATGTCCATCACCCAGTCACTCTATTCCTCTACAGACGTCCCCTCCAAAATCCCCAGTTTGTTTTCTAAGAGTCTTGGGATGCCTGGGTGGTTCAGTTGGTTGAGTGTCTGTGTGTGGCTCGGGTCATGATCCTGGGGTCCTGAGATCGAGTACCACATCAGTCTCCTTGATCAATGGAGAGCCTGCTTCTCCTTCTGTCTGCTTTTCCCTCTGCCTGCCACTCCCCCTGCTAGTGCCCACTCTCTTTCTCTCTCTGACAAACAAAATATTAAAAAAAAAAGGAGAGTTTCTTACAGTTTGTCTCCCTCTCTGATTTTGTCTTATTTTTCCTTCCCTTCCCCTGTTTCTCTGTTTTGTTTCTTAAATTCCATACATGAATGAAATTATATAGTATTTGTCTTTTTCTGACTGATTTATTTCACTTAGCATAATACCCTAGGTTCCTTCTATGTCACTGTAAATGCCAAGATTCCATTCTTTTTGATGGCTGAGTAATATTCCATTATATATATATAAACCACTTCTTCATCCACTGATCTTTCAATGGACATCTGAGCTTTCTCCATAGTTTGGCTATTGTGGACATTTCTGCTATAAACACTGGGGTGCATGTGCCACTTCAAATTACTATGTTTGTATCTTTTGGATAAATACCTACTCTTGAAATTGCTGGGTTGTTTAACTTTTTGAGGAACCTCTACGCTGTTTCCAGGGAGGATTAACCAGTTTGTATTCCCACCAAAAGTGTAAGAGGGTTCCCCTTTAATGCATCCTCACCATCAACTGTTATTTCCTGAGTTGCTTATTTTTTTTAATTTTTAAAAATTTAGATTCAATTAGCCAACATATTCATCAGTTGCATATAACACCCATGCACATCACATCACCCACATCACATGCCCTCTTTAATGCCCTTCACCCAGTTACCTCATTCCTCCACCTACTTCTCCTTCAGCAACCCTCAGTTTGTTTCCTATAGTAAAGAGTCTCTCATGTTTTTTTTCCCCTCTGATGACTTCCCATTCAGTTTTCCCTGCTTTCCGCTATGATCCTCTGTGCTGTTTCTTATACTCCACATATGAGTGAAACCACAGAATTGTCTTTCTCTGATTAACTTATTTCACTCAGCATAATACCCTCCAGTTCCTTCCACGTCAATGTAAATATTAAGTATTCATCCTTTCTGATGACTAATATTCCATTGAATATATATACCACATCTTCTTTATCCATTCATCTCTTTTTTTTTTTTCCATTCATCTCTTGATGGATATCATGATCTTTCCACAGTTTGACTATTGTGAACATTGCTGCTATAAACATTCAGGTGTTGATGCCCCTTCAGATCAATATATTTGTATCTTTGAGGTAAATACCTAGTAGTGCAATTTCTGTATTGTAGGGTAGCGCTATTTTTAACTTCTTAAGGAACCTCCATACTGTTTTCTAGAGTGGCTGCACCAGCTTGCATTCCCACCAACAGTGTAAGAGGGTTCCCCTTTCTCTGCATCCTTGCCAACATTTGTTGTTTCCTGTCTTATTAATTTTAACCATCCTGACTGTTGTGAGGTGGTATCTCACTGCGGTTTTGATTTGTCTTTCCTTGATGCCAAGTGATGTGGAGCATTTTTTTCATGTGTCTGTTGGCCATTTGGATGTCTTCTTTGTAGAAATGTCTGTTCAGGTCCTCAGGTCCTCCACCCATTTCTTCTCTGGATTTTTTTGTTTTCTGGGGGGGGGGGGGTTCAGTTTGATGAGTTCTTTATAGATTTTGGGTACTACTTTTAATTTTGTTGACAGTTTCCTTTGTTGTGCAAAAGCTTTTTATCCTGATGAAGTCTCAGTTGTTCATTTTTGCTTTTGTTTCCCTTGCCTTTGAAGATGTATCTAGCAAGAAGTTTGGCAGCTGAGGTCAAAGAGGTTGCTGCCTGTCTTCTACTCTAGGATTTTGATGGAGTCCTGTCCTACATGTAGGTCTGTCACCTATTTTGAGTTTATTTTTCTGTATGGTGTAAGAAAGTGGTCAAGTTTTATTCTTCTGAATGTGGCTGTCCAATTTTCCCAATATCATTTGTTAAAGAGATTGTCTTTTTTTCCATTGGATATTCTTTGCTACTTTGTCAAAGAGTAGTTGACCAATGAGCATCCATTTCTGTTCCATTGATCTATGTGTCTGTTTTTGTGCCAGTAGTGTTTTGATGATTATAGCTTTGTAATACGGCTTTAAGTCCAGATTTGTGATGCCTCCTGTTTTGTTTTCTTTTTCAACATTTCTTTGGCTGTTTGCGGTCTTTTCTAGTTCCATAAAAATTATAGGATTGTTGGTTCTAGCTCTATGAAAAATGCTGATGGCATTTTGATGGGGATTGCACTTAATATGTAGATTGCTTTTGGGAGTATAGACATATTAACAATATTTGTTCTTCCAATCCATTAGCATGGAATGTTTTCCCATTTCTTTTTATCTTCCTCAATTTCATTTATAAGTGTTCTATAGTTTTCAGAGTACAGATTCTTTACCTCTTTGGTTAGGTTTATTCCTAAGTATCTTCTGGTTTCTGGTGCAATTGTAAATGGGACCAATTCCTCAATTTCTCTTTCTTCTGCTTCATTGTTAGTGTATAGAAATGCAACTGACTTCTGTATGTTGATTTTATATCCTGCAAATTTCCTGAATTCCTGTATCAGTTCTAGGAAATATTTGGTGGAGTCTTTTGTTTTTTTTTCTACAGAGAGTATCATGTTACCTGCAAAGAATGACTTCTTCTTTGCTGATTTGGATGCCTTTTATCTCTTTTTGTTGGCTGATTGCTGAAGCTATTTATTCCAGTACTTTGTAGAACGACAGTGGTGAGAGTGAACTTCCCTGTTGTGTCACTGACTTTAGAGGAATAGCTTTCAGTTTTTCCCCATTGAGGATTATATTTGCTGTGGTCTTTTTTATTTGGCTTTTATAATATTGAGGCATGTTCCCTCTATCCCTACAATGTGGGGAGTTTTAATCAAGAGAGGATGCTGTATTTTGTCAATTTTTTTTAATCTATTGAGAGGATCATATGGTTCTTGGCTTTTCTTTTATTAGTGTAGTGTATCACATTGATTGATTTGTGGATGTTGAACCACCCCTGCAGCCAGGAATAAATCCCAATTGATCATGACGAATAATTCCTTAAATGTACTGTTGCATCCAAGTAGCTAGTATCTTATTTTTTAAAGATTTTATCCATTTATTTGACAGACAGAGATCACAAGTAGGCAGAGAGGAAGGCAGAAAGAGAGGAGGAAGCAGGCCCCTGCTGAGCAGAGAGCCCAACATGGGGCTAGATCCCAGGACTCTGGGATCACAAACTGAGACAAAGGCAGAGGCTTTAACCCACTGAGCCACCCAGGCTCCCCTGATATTTATCTTTTTGATGGAATCATATAGTTCACGTAGTCTTTCTTCAGTCTTTTAAACCCGTTCTTTCATTTCTTCTGTGTTATTTCAAAATTCCTATTCTCCAAGTCACTTAATCTTTCTTCCATCTGTTCTGCTCTGTAACAGAGGCTCTCTATTGCCTTCATCTCATTCACTGAATTCTTCAGCTCCAAAATTTGTGTCTGGTTCTTTTTTTTTTTAAGATTTTATTAAATATAATGTATTATTTCTCTAATTGACTTATTTTGCTTAGCATAATACCCTCTAGTTCCATCCATGTCGTTGCAAATGGCAAGATTTCATTTCTTTTGATGGCTGCATAGTATTTCATTATATGTATATGCTACATCTTCTTTATCCATTCATCTGTTGATGGACATCTAGGTTCATTCCATAGTTTGGCTATTGTGGACATTGCTGCTATAAACATTTGGGTTCACGTGCCCTTTTGGATCACTACATTTGTATCTTTATGGTAAATACCCAGTAGGGTGATTGCTGGGTCATAGGGTAGCTCTATTTTCAACTTTTTGAGGAACCTCCATACTGTTTTCCCAAGTGGCTGCACCAGTTCGCATTCCCACCAACAATTTAAGAGGGCTTTCCTTTCTTTGAATCCTTGTTGTGGCCAAATTTTCAAGCTTTTATGTCTTCCCTGGTTCTTACCATTCACCAAGCTGGCTATTGGAAACCTCTCTTTTTTTCCAGAAGGTGGCATTATAGCTCTGTATAGTTTCTTCCTTGCTCATATACAGTGGCCTGCTTTCTGAGCATGCTCATCTGTCTACCAGAGCTTATTCTCAAGTCATACTGGGGTGTGTGTGCAAGGAGCAAGCAGGAGAGTAGGGGAAGTGTGGGCTTAGCATTTGGCATGTTGAGGGTACCCTTATATCTTGCAGGGACATCTCCAGGGGTGGTACTCCCAGAGGTTCGTGGGTAGACTTACTTCTAAGTAGAGTCCCTTTAATGACCTTGAAATTAATCTTCCTCTTTCCCATTATCCTCCCTCCTCTGAGTGATAGAGCTTCCAACTTAGCACTCTGCTTGCTGTTGAAGACAAATGGGTTTCTGCAGCTCTGTCCTGTCTGCCTGAGGTAACCAGGCATTTACTTACTACCTTCCATTTCTCCCATAAGAGAGGTTGTCTCCATCAGACAAATCAGCTATATTCAGTGTTTCCTTAGGAGAGGAACAGTGTTGGGAAATTTCTCCTAGTGCTTCCACTGCAACCAAATTCACCCCATCCCCCAACGCCAGTAATGTGCTGGAGTTTCCCTTTGGGAACGCTGGTTTTCTAAAATTTCTGTCTCATGTGTGAGGGCCTGCCTAGGTCAGCGCTCACCTAATTTTCCCTGCCAGTGATGAGAAGGGTCCAGGTCTTTTGCTGGCTTAGCTGGTTCTGCAGCCTGTTTGGAGATTTGTCTGGCTCTTACTGGCTGCACTGCTGAGTGAGACGCTTCCTTTAGATAAGTACCAAAGGACTCCCAAAGGTGCTTTTGTTTATATATGAATATCTAATTTATTGATTAAAAGGGGAGATAAAAAAGGAATGTCAGGGCACCTGGGTGGCTCAGTGGGTTAGGCCTCTGCCTTCGGCTCAGGTCATAATCTCAGGGTCCTGGGATCAAGTCCCACATAGGGCTCTCTGCTTGGCGGGGAGCCTGCTTCCTCCTCTCTCTCTCTCTGCCTACTTGTGATCTCTGTCTGTCAAATAAATAAATAAAATCTTAAAAAAAAAAAGAATGTCACACTGCCATGTTGCTGATGTCACTCCTATGCAACTTGTCTTTTAAACCAAATAATAAAACAAGAGTTTACAAACCTAAAATAAAATTACACTGGCTTTTACATTTACCTGTCTAAAATAACCCTGGCTTTTACATTTATCATTCTTCATTTCTTTATATACCTTTGAGTTACTGTCTAGTGTCCTTTCATTTCAGCCTGAAGGACTCCCTTTAAGATTTTTTGTAAGGGTAGGTCTGCTAGTGAAATACTCCCTTAGTTTTTATTTGGGACTGTCTTAATTTCTCCTTCATCTGTGCTAGATACACTCTTTATTGGCATATATTTCTTTTATCATGATGTCCCTGGCTTCCATGGTTTCTGAGGTGAAATTGACTATGAATTTTTGGGAATCTCTTGCTTGTTATGAGTCATTTTATTCTTGTTGCTCTCAAGATTATCTTTGTGTTTGGCTTTCTGCAATTTGAATACGATCTTTATAGATATGGATCTTTTTTGAGTTTATTCTACTTGGGATTTGTTTGGCTTCTTTGTTGTGTAGAGTCATGTCTTTCATAAAATTTGGAAAGTTGCTGGACTTTATTTCTTCAGATAATCTTTCCGTCCCTTTCTCTCACTCTTCTTCTGGGACTCCCATTGTGCTTTTGCTGGTGTTTTTTTTTTTTTTTTTTTCTAAGATTTTATTTATTTATGACAGAGAGAGAGAGAAGGAACACATGCATGGGGGAGTTGGAGAGGGAGAAGCAGGCTCCTGGATGAGCAGGGAGCCTGACATGGCTAGATCTCAGGACTCCAGGATCATGACATGAGCCAAAAGCAGATGCCCGATGATTGAGCTGCCCAAGCTGCCCATTGCTGGTGTTCTTGACCCAACATCCCTTAGGTTCTGTTCACTTTTCTTCATTCTCTTATTTTTATGCTTCCCTTATTAGATCATTTCAATTGTCTTATATTCAAGTTTGCTGAGTCTTTTCTTCTGCTTGTTCACTTCTATTGTTGTAACCCTCAAGTGAAATTTTCACTTAATTGCAGCTTCAGAATTTGGTTCCTTTTGATAATTTCCTGAATTTCTTTTTTTTTTTTTAAAGATTTTATTTATTTATTTGACAGAGATCACAAGTAGGCAGAGATGCAGGCAGAGAGAGAGAGGAGGAGGCAGGCTCCCTGCTGAGCAGAGAGCCCGATGTGGGGCTCGATCCCAGGACCCTGGGACCATGACCTGAGCCGAAGGCAAAGGCTTTAACCCACTGAGCCACCCAGGCGCCCCAATTTCCTGAATTTCTTGATAGTCTCTATTTGGTGGTACATCATTCTCCTGGTTTACTCTAGGTCTTTGCCTATGTTTTCCTTTAGCTCTTTGAATGTATTTAATACAGTTGGTTTATTATTGTGATTATGATTGAAACGTAGTTAACATATAGTATTAGTTTAAGGTGTACAATAGTTATTTGATATTTATATATATTACAAAATGATCACCATAAATCTAGCTAACATCACATATTCCCCTTACCTCCTCTTTTGGCAAGCATCTGTTTGTTCTCTCCATTTATGAGTTTGTTTCTGTTTTGTTTTGCTTGTACATTTGTTTTATTTTTAAGATTCCACATAAAAGTGAAATCATGTGGTATTTGTCTTTCTCTGTCTCACTTATTTCAGTTAGCATAATGACCTTAAAGTCCATCCATGTTTTCACAAATGGCAAGATTTCATTCTCCTTTATGAGTAATATTCCATTGTGTGTGTGTGTGTGTGTGTGTGTGTGTGTGTGTGTGTGTATAAACATTTTCTTTATCCATTTGTCTGTCTATGGAAACTTAAGTTGCTTGCATATCTTGGTTATTATATATAATGCTGCAGTGAACATAGGGGTTCATGAATCTTTCCAAATTAGTGTTTTTGTTTTATTTGGATATGTACTCAGAAGTGGTATTGCTGTTCTATTTTTAATTTTTTTGAGGAAGCTCCATACTGTTTACCATAGTAACTGCACCAATTTTGCCTTCCCACTATCAGTACACAAGGGTTCCCTTTTTTCCATATCCTTGCCAACACTTTTATTTTTTGTCTTTTTGACTCTAGCCATTCTGCCAGATGTGAGGTGATATCTCACTGTAGGTTTGATTCACATTTCTCTGCTGATGAGTCATGTTGAGCATCTTTTATATGTATGTTGGTCATCTGTATGTTTTCTTTGGAAAAGTGTCTATTCAGGTCTTCTGTCAATCTTTTTATCAGACTGGTTCCTTGGTGTTAATTTGTGTGAGCTCTTTATATATTTTGGATATTAACCACTTATTATTGATATATATATATCAATATATATATTGATATAATTTTTGCATATTCCTCCATTCAGTAGCCCCCATTTTTTTTCAATTTAAGTAAGCTCTATGCCAAATGTGGTGTTTAAACTCATTGCCCCTGGAGCAAGTTCCACCAACTGAGCCATTCAGGTGCTCCTTAGTAACCCTTTTAAATTTTAATATTTATTTATTTTAAAGATTTTTTATTACTTTAGAGACAGAGAGCATGCGTGGAGCGGGGGGCAGAGGGAGAGAATCCCAAGCCTACTTTTGCCACTAACCATGGAGCCCAATGCAGGACTCAATCTCACCACCCTGAGATCACAGCCTGAGCCGAAATCAAGAGTTGGATGCTTAACCAACTGAGTCACCCAGGTGCCCCTCAGCTCTTTTTTAAATTAAATTTTTATTTTGATTCCAGTAAACACATGGTTTTATATTAGTTTCAGGTATACAATATAGTGGTTCAACAATTCCATACATAACTCAGTGATCATCATGACAAGTGCACTCCTTAATCTCCATCATCACCTATTTCACCGGTCCTCCACCCACCTCCTCTCTCGTGACCTTCACTTTGTTTTCTATAGTTGAGAGTCTGTTTCTGGTTTGTCTTCTCTCTCTCTCTCTCTTTTTACTTTGCTTATTTCTTTTGACCTTAAATTCTACATATGGGTGAGATCATATGGTATTTGTCTTTCTCTGACTTAGTTCATTTAGCATTAGCTAAGCTCCATCTCTAGCTCCATCTATGTCCTTGCAAATGGCAAGAATTTCATTCCTTTTTATAGCTGAAAATATTCCTGTGTGTGTGTGTGTGTGTGTGTATGTGTGTTTGCATATCTTTATCCATTCATCATTTGATGGACACTTGAGCTACTTCCATAATTTGGATATTATAAATAATGGGGCTATAAACATAGGGATGCATGTATTCATTCAAATTAGTGTTTTTGTGTTTTTTGGGGTAAATACCCAGTAGTGCAATTACTGGATCACAGGGTAGTTCTATTTTCAACTATTTGAGGAACCTCCATACTGTTGTATGTGGCTGTATCAGTTTGTATTCCTACCAAAAGTGGCTGTATCAGTTTGTATTCCTACCAAAAGTGCCAGAGTGTTTTTTCCTCCACATCCTCACCAATACTTGTTTCTTGGGTTTTTGATTTTAGCCATTCTGACAGGTAGGAGATGATATCTCACTGTAATTTTGATTTGTATTTCCCTTATCTATATTTTAGATACTAACCCTTTATTGGATATGTCATTTGCAAATATCTTCTCCCATCCCTTGGCAATGACGTGGTTAGAACTAGAGTGTAGTATGCTAAGTGAAATAAGTCAAAGAAAGACAAATACCATATGATTTCATTCATATATGGAATTTAAAAGATAAAACTGATGTACATAGGAGAAGGAAAGGAAAAATAAAATAATATGAAATCAGAGAGGGTGGTAAACCATAAAAGACTCTTAACTATAGGGAACATGTGGACAGGCTGGAAGGGAGGTGGGTGGGGGATGGGGTAACGGGGTGATGGGCATTAAGGAGGGCACTTGATGGAATGAGTACTGTATGTTGTATGCAAATGATGAATCACTAAATTCTACCTCTTAAACTAATAATACACTATACGTTAATTAACTTGAATTTAAATAAAACAAAACAAATGGTAAGAGTGGACATCCTTGTCTTATTCCTGACCTTAGGGGGAAAACTTTCAGTTTCTCACCACTGCAGGTTTTATTAAACCTTTATTATTGAGGTATGTTCCCTCTAAACCTACTTTGTTGAAGGTTTTTATAATGAGTGGATGTTGTACTTTGTTAAATGCTTTTTCTTTATCTATTGAAATGATCATATGGTATTTATCCTTTCTCTTATTGATGTGAGGTATCATGTTGATTGATTTACAAATATAGCCTTTGTTTTAATAGTTACCTTAAATACCTGAAGCTAAAAGTAAAATATATATAAATATATATATGTGTCTATATCTGATTGTGCCTTAGTTCACAATAAACCAAATTTAGATTTCTTAGCTTTATGTTTTTGGGTTTTTTTTTTTAAAGATTTTATTTATTTATTTGACAGAGAGAGAAATCACAAGTAGGCAGAGAGGCAGGCAGAGAGAGAGGAGGAAGCAGGCTCCCTGTTGAGCAGAAAGCCCAATGCGGGGCTTGAACCCAGGACCTGGGATCATGACCTGAGCCGAAGGCAGTGGCTTAACCCACTGAGTCACCCAGGCGCCCCGATGTTTGGGCTTTCTACACAACACTACTCTCTGTTCCCCCTAGAGAGTTTATGATTTAGAACTTCTTAAAGGGCACTCTCCACTGTCAACCCCAGGACTTCACTCCCAGCCTCTGACACCCACATACAAGCAATGACAAATACCGTAACTGACACACTGGTAACTGTCATATGAATCCCAATTTCAACAAAATATGAAGAAATATACATCTAATAATTGGCAATATGTGGAATGTCTTTTTCTTAGAAACCAGATGAGGAAATGATTGATTTGGCTAACACGGGACACAGAAAGCAACAGAAAGACATTTTGGGAGGGCTAGAGAGTTGGTGGAAGGATCTGACCAGCCAAGCAGTAGAAAAGCCCTGTCAGCAGAACCATCAGCATCACAAGCAGGGGACCAGGCAGGTCTGTAAGATATTCAGAGTTGAGTCACATGTCAGTTGCTTATGGTAGGAAATGGATTTAAAGAAGTGGGCAGTGGAGGGTTCATAGTTGGAAAGTGAAACACTAGTGTCTTGGCCAAGGACTTTTCAGAAGTTTCTGAAAAACAGAGTAATGTGATGACATCTTCCTCCTCAAAGATCTCTTGGAGGCCATGTGAAAATGGTTTGCATGTGGAGGACAGATTGTGAGGTCTGTGGTTCTGTGGGTGAGCAAGTGTGATAGAAGTGCTACCAAGGGGGTAGCTGAGGAGCTGGGCTGTGGCAAGGAGGAGGGAGACAGTACAAGCTGACTGGGGGATAAGTCCACTTGACACGTTGGGAAGGCAAACCACTTTTCCTTTGTGTTTTTATTATAGGGAATGTGAGCAAATATATGGCAGATTGGACAACTGACCCATATAGTCAAATACCTGTTCACAGCTCTGGCTACTGCTTAGTCCGGGGGCTCAGTCTCACAAATGACAGAGGCTGAAGTGAACACAGAAATGTTTACCTGTCGCAGTAGGTTTTTATTAAAATACAAAGGATTTAATAGCATCAAGTGACCCCAACACATAGGGACCTTGAGTTTTTACTATATTGGCCCTTGTCTTGCCTTTTCAAAATTAATACATTTGGAATGAGATTTATCCAAGAAAGTCTATATTTGTATCTTCACTATTGTCTAACACAAAACACACCAAAAAACCACATAAAAATATACCATGAAGTTAAAATAAGCCCTAAGGTAGGTTAACAAAGTATGTAATGTGATAGTTGAGAGTAATAAACTGAAGAGGGCGCTAAAGTCAGCAAAGTCTCTTTCCTCTTGAAACTTCATTTTTACACTTTAGATACCACTGTTCACAACACATTTGCACTGTTTCAGATTTTAATTGGGGGGAGACCTGTTTTTGTTTCACATCTTGTGCATATGAAGGGTCGAAAAACGATCCCTCATTAGAACTGAGTTATGGTCACTGTGTTATGAATGCAGAGGAGGAAACCCAAGTAACTTTCTAACCCTGACAATGCTCAAAAATACTAGAACATACTGATTTTTTTTTTTTAGATTTTATTTATTTATTTGACAGAGAGAGATCACAAGTAGGCAGAGAGGCAGGCAGAGACAGAGAGGGAAGCAGGCTCCCTGCTGAGCAGAGAGCTCAATGTGGGGCTTGATCCCAGGACCCCAAGATCATGACCTGAGTGGAAGGCAGAAGCTTATGAGCCATTCAGGTGCCTCTGAAAATTTTAAGCATTTTCAGCCTCCTGGATTTCTAAAAGACTGATGTGTTTAGAAAGTCCATCTCACCTGTGCTCAGCACAGGAGTGTCCTTATAAACATGGGGAATCCAAAGGTTCCAACCTTTTACAGAAATGCTTTCTTACTTGACGCCTTCCTTTCAGCAGCTCTGCTAAGAATACCAAAGACTCAGGAGGGTCAAGTAATTTTTTGAAACAGATCCCTAACAATGAGAAATGATGAAGAACAACTCAGTATTTATCTTGAATAAATTTATAGTAGACTAGGAAAGGGCAGAAAGTGGAGACTTCAAGAAAGGACTATGAACAACTATCATCAAAAAAACCCAAAACTTCTATTATTTTTTAAAAAGTTAATTTGCCCTAAAATGTCACAACAAATCCATACGTTGCTGGTCTATGATCTCTCCCTGTAACTCCCTCTGGAAAAAGGAAGAAAATATTGAAGAAATCTAAAAGTGATTATTTAATTAGTGAATAATACATTTTTTTCTTTAAAGATTTTATTTATTTATTTGACAGGCAGAGATCACAAGTAGGCAGAGAGGCAGGCAGAGAGAGAGAGGGAAGCAGGCTCCCCGCTGAGCAGAGAGCTCAATGTGGGGTTCGATCCTAGGACCCTGAGATCATGACCTGAGCCCAAGGAAGAGGCTTTAACCCACTGAGCCACCCAGGTGCCCCTAATTAGTGCATAATACATTTTAAAAAGTTGGCCTAACATCTCAAGCTCAATCTTAATCTGGTATCTGAATCTACTAATCACACCAAATTATTTTTATGAGAATATGGTTCCTCTGTATATTTATTTTACATCCTCTAATTAATTGCAGAGGGCTTCAATAGTGTTTCTATGGGTTCTTAAATAAATAAGAACAGAGAAATTTGTCTGGGTATGCATGAGCCCACACATGTGTCACTCGGTTTTATCCTTCATAGGAAATTAATCAATAGTGTAACATCAACACCGTGTGTCCTCTCCAAGTAATTATAAAGCAACAAGTTTGTTGTTGTAGGAAACCTATTAAATATCCATAGTACATCATTAGAAATTACCTCTGGAATTTGACTGCAGAAACTGGCGCAATTCGTGTAGCATAGGTTTTTGGACACAATGTCTGATATGTGAGAAGCCGAAGGCAAGCATATATATGAGACAGAAGCCATGTTTGAATAGGGAGAGTGATTTAATAAATGGAGTTGACCAGAAATGCACAAATTTCAGGAAACTTAACTAACAAAATCAATCCACACTGTGTTTTCATGCGTTTTACGGTATGAAGAGCTAGCAATTTAATAATCTATCAGAGCTGCAAGTACAAATTTTCTCCTGAAGACCCAGCTGCTTTAGATTCAAAAGGTCTCTGGAATACTGAGGCAAGAAAGAGCCCGGAAGTAAAAAACAAAAACAAAAACAAACTGGAGCAGAAAACACCGCCACGAGATGGCACTGCTTTAGAAGGTCTAGAAGGGACGTCAGCGCGCAGGGAGCGCGGGGCCTCGGGGCCTTGGGTCTGCGCTGCTTTGCGTGGTTCCAGCCGGCCCTCGGGCCTGGCTGGATCTGCCCGCTCTGGAGGCTGCTATATTTAGGGCGGCCGGAGGCTCAGACAAGCGTCGTGACTCCTCTCCCATTTGCTGCGTTCCTCAGTCCCGGCCTGGAAGTTACAGCCGCGACGCCTAGCCTTGACCTCCAGTGCCTTTGACCCCTGAGAAGGGCCAAATTGGGCCCCAATTCTCGGAAAGTGTGAAGCAGGCCCCGCCCATTGCGCCCTCCAAGCCGCCCCAGACGTGGACCAGGGTCTCTGGGACCAGAGCCGTGGCTGGAGAACGTCCCCAGGCTCTATCTTCCGCACCAGAGACGCTCTCCCCCAGTTTGAGCTCCCCCTGAGGATGGGAACGGGCCCGGGACAAGCCGCGGCCAAATCCCGGTTTTGATTTCACTGCCGGCTGCGAGAGCGAAAAGGTTCCAAACCCAACAAACAGGAAGAAGAGAAAAAGCCGGAGTGCGGGCAGAGGGAGGGTCATTCCCAGCAGAGGCGCAAGGGCTGGGCCGGAGATGGGGGCGGGGAAGAAGCAGCGCCCCTTCCCCTCTAGCGCGGGCCTGGGGTGAGGAGCGAAGGAGCAGCGGGAAGAACTGCAGTGGGTCGGGAGCGGGGGGTTTCAGGGGTGGCTCCGGGACCTGGCGGGGCGGGGCATGCGCGTCAGCTCGGCTAGAAAAGGCGGCGGGGCCCTGCCCAGAGAGGTGACAGCCTCGCTCAGAGTAGGAACCCGGCTCGACGCCGCCATGAGCGCCGCGCTTTTTAGCCTGGACGGCCCGGCACGCGGCGCGCCGTGGCCCGCGGAGCCCGCACCCTTCTACGAGCCGGGCCGGGCGGGCAAGTCGGGCCGCGGTAGCGAATCGGGGACTCTGTCCGAGCCAGGCGCCGTTGCCCCTGCCATGTACGACGACGAGAGTGCTATCGACTTCAGTGCCTACATTGACTCCATGGCTGCCGTGCCCACTCTGGAGCTGTGCCACGACGAACTCTTCGCCGACCTCTTCAACAGCAACCACAAGACGGGCGCGGCAGGCGCCGCTGCGGGCGCCTTGGAGCTGCTGCCCGGCGGCCTCGCGCGTACCCACGGTCCGAGTACAGCCGCCCCGCGTCCGCTCAAGCGCGAACCCGACTGGGGAGACGGCGACGCGCCCGGCTCGCTGCTGCCGGCGCAGGTGGCCGCTTGCGCGCAGACCGTGGTGAGCCTGGCGGCCGCCGCACAACCCACACCACCCACGTCGCCCGAGCCACCGCGCTGCAGCCCCGGGCCGAGCCCTGCTCCTGGCCCGGCCCGGGAGAAGAGTGCGGGGAAGAGGGGCCCGGACCGCGGTAGTCCGGAGTACCGGCAGCGGCGCGAGCGCAACAACATCGCGGTGCGCAAGAGCCGCGACAAGGCCAAGCGGCGCAACCAGGAGATGCAGCAGAAGCTGGTGGAGCTGTCGGCCGAAAACGAGAAGCTGCACCAGCGCGTGGAGCAGCTCACGCGGGACCTGGCCGGCCTTCGGCAGTTTTTCAAGCAGCTGCCCAGCCCCCCCTTCCTGCCGGCCGCCGGGGCCGCCGACTGCCGGTAACGCGCGCCCCGGGGGCGGGAGAGACTCACCAACGACCGATACCTCAGACCCGACCAGCCAGGGAGCGGAGCGCGCCCCGCCGGGACGCAGCGAGAGCCGCTTGGCGCCGGCTGCATTTCCTTTGGGACGCACGAGCGAAGGAACCTACAGCCTGGACTTAACCACCACCGAACTTCGAGAGAAACTATACGTGTTTATTGCCCTTAAATTATTTTTATAATGGTAGCTTTTCTACATCTACTCTTACTGAAGCAGCTAAAGTACATTTGTAAGAAAAAAGACTTCTCAAACCATTTGTTATTGTAGATAAAAAGAAAAGACTGAGCATGCTCACTTTTTTATATTAATTTTTACAGTATTTGTAAGAATAAAGAAGCATTTAAAACCACCCCTGATTGCTGTATTTACAGTGACTCCTGAATGCTGGTAGCCCCAGGACCTCGCTGGGGAAAGGCACATTCCAGTGCCAGGCATGCAGCAAGGCACCGGGAGGCCTCGGGACCCAGGTGTGTGTCCATGAGGGGAACCAAGTTCCTTTGAAGAGGAGGGTCTGTTTTGCTTTTGAAACGAGCCACAGTCTACCTCCAAATGTTAATATTTGCCTAAGATTCTGTTAATGCTAGCAGCTTTTTGTGGAAGGTGCTCCCAAAGAAGTAGCTGGATTTGGGGAGGGGGCTGGCTTGTCGACTGACCCTGCAGCTGATTTAGGGACTCTATGAAGAGCTAAAGTGCTCCCTAATTTTAGTTGGCTGCTCAAGGGGTGAGGGAGTAGTGGAAGGGCTCCGGTTATCCGATAGTCATGTCTGACTCATGTTTGGCTTTCATGGGACTTTGCTTTCACTTTTCCTCAGCCTTATGTACTGCTTCAAATACATCCTCAAAGTGTATATAAATACAACAGTCCTGTAGGAGATGCAAAGGACAGTCAGAAATCTTGCCATTGTAATGTTTCAAAGTTTAATCAGGACAAATAAAGCCGTTCGCCTTTCTCCCAATTAAAGTGGGTACTAGGCACCCTTTCTTGCTCTAGGTTAGGTCTATATTATGTAATTAACTGTGGCCTGTCATCATCATATTGTAAGGGAGGAAACAAAATACTGTCTAAAGATAATCTGTTCATTTTTATATTTAAATCTCTACCAACAAAGCAAACATAACCAATCACTCCTTTTCAATCTGTAATCTCGGCTCTCTGTATACAGTACCCAGCAAGATTAAATAGGTCTATCTAGCGTGAGCTATCTATACCTTTGTGCAGTACAGCCTTAATCACACCAGGTAACTTACTTTATGGGTAACAGTTTTACCTCTGGCACAGTTCCCCAAAATTATTTCCCAAATTAAACTTTTCCAAAATTATTAAACGGCAAAATGTTTAAGTTGGACATGTACTGTGTAGTAGAACATTTGTATTACAATTTAGGACAAATACTTCAGCTCTGCAGGGTGTTCTTTGGGACACCTTAAATAACTACAAGAAAAACGTGTTGAATCATGGTAAAATTTAAACACTTAAGAATTACAAGTGAACACAATTTTTTTCTTACCTTTTTACTATTAATTGCCTAAGATGAAAAACAAAATGAAGATCTCAGGCTTATATAAGTTTTAATAACATGTTCCCAAATTTGCAAAAAGGTAAAAATATTTTAACTAGAAAAAAATATTTTGATGTTTAGTTTACAAAATAATCACACTAACATTTGCCCCAGAAAAATCTAAGTTCCATTTCAAGATCATACAATACAGTTGCTCTACCCATAGTTAACAAGTAACTACCCCAAGCGGCAACAGCATTGCAAAGTTCACAGATCCTACGGCAACCGGCAGTGTTCTGAAGAGGCTCTTCCTGCACTCAGGAGCTCAATTTCCTCCAATCCAATGCAGCTAGCTGGGTGGGTGGTTATGGACTCGACAAAACAATTCAACAGCCCCACCTCCTTTCCGAGGACACTCTTCACTTCATAACTCTGCAGTGATAGAAGGCACACTGGTTAAAGCAGATAGAGCCAGCCCTGAACGTTCTGTTCCCAACAACACGGAACACACAGGGCAGAGCAGAAGGTCCTTTGCTCAGTCTGTGACCTTCCACTTTACTACATGGGTAAGGAAGAAAAAAACAAGAACACGGGTAAGGAAGAAAAAAATTAAGGGCTTGATAAAAACTCTACTTACTCCGGCAAATGAAGGAACTCCTTTTTTCTGCTGTTGGTGGATGCAAAGACAAGCATATCCCAGCTAGCTGTCCTATGAGAGGAACTGGGGACAGACGTACAAAGGAATATGCCCTGTTCTCTAGCTGGAAGGCTGGGGGCTGGGCATGCATCATGGTTGCAGCTGTCTTCCACTTCCTGTGGGACACTTCCCCAATCTAGCAACACTTTGGTCAAAGGATTTCCTGGTACTTTGCCCCAAACCTCTCTCAATAGAATCCCATCCCATTTCTTCTACAGTAACACTGAGCCAAAAATGTGTTGTAAAAGCTTTTTCTTCACATTGTTTGATGAGTATCTTATGGTGATTGGTTAATCTTAGGCAGGTTTCATCTCTAGATGAGAACTCAGGGCACTGGACATCAGGGGCACAAGATGACTAGGCTAGGAAGGTATGGCAAGGCTTTGTTGGTCTCAAACCTCAGAACATTTTCTTCCTGGGGTGGGGCAAGGGGCTGAAAATAAGGAGCTGCTCAAAAGCGTTGGGATAAATCAGATCTGTGGCTTTACCAGAGACAGAAGAAGCCCTAGAGAGTAATGCATTTTTTCAGAGAATCCTTTGCCAGGACTTGCAGAATACTATCTGGGTTACCTCACTCCTCTGTACAAGACACTTTTTAAAAAAAGATTTTATTTGTATTTATTTGTCAGACAGCAAGAGAGAAACCACAAGCAGGGGGAGGGGGAGAGGGAAAAACAGGCTCTCAATGCAGGGCTTGATCCCAGGACCCTGGGCATGACCTGAGCCTAAGGCAGCCTCTTAACGACTAAGCCACCCAGGAACCCCTATGTGCAAGACACTTACACATCTCTACAGTATCTCAGTTCAGTATGTTTTAGCTCACCCATTCCATCCTTAATGTGTCTTGGCAAGGGAGATTGAGGCTGGAGGCTCCAACAACATGGCCAAAGTTGGCACATCTCTGTGTCCTTGGTGCCTTCCCATCAAAGGTGGGCACTTCACTGCTGTCACTCTGGATCCTGGGCTGGGCTCAGTGACTACTGCTTATGATGAGTGTGGTGGAAGGGACATTGAGTGACATCCTCAGCTTTGTCAGGAAGGTGCCCAGCCTCTGCCTGCCTCTCTCAGAATCCAGACACATGTCCTGAGGGAATCCAGACTGTGTGGTATCTGGCCAGAGCCCGGGAAGGTCCCAGGCAATAGGAGTATGACAGCCGGCCAGGGACTGAGAGTGTTCTTTGACTCTAACCCAGCCTTTGGGGTACCAGCTGATGTCCTGTTGGGCAGAGATGAGTTGTCCTGGCAGAGCCTTATCCAAATTGCAGGTCTGTGTGCAGAGTAAGTGTGAGGCTACTAAGCTTTGAGATAGTTTGTTCTGAAGCAATACATAGCAGGATCAATCTGGGATGTGGGCACTGCTCTAATGCCAAACCACTGTGATCATTTTGCTTTCCTGTATTTTAAGTCAGGCATGGTGTGAAACACTTAGTGTATTCACTTGTAGAGTTTAGGCTTCTTTAGTGAAAATTAGAGTAAGGTCAACAGAGTGGTTTAATGGAGGGAAGGGGGAGTAAGAGTTGTAATCAGGACAGGTGAAGAGACAGAACTAAAGTCTCTGCCTGGACAACCATGGCTGAGGCCTTCCTCCGCTTAGCTTATCTGTGACACTGATGTCAGGTTCATGGGCCACTGCCTTGATCATTCATCAAGGGCTTGCTGTGAACCCATGAGGGGCCTGACCCTGAAAAGATGGCAGAAAACCAGCCACAGGGGTGCTGGTGCAGAAGGTGCACACAAGGCTGTGCAGAGTGAGGGGCTGTCCAGGTTTGGGAGGACTGAGGTAGGCCAGCTGGATACTCATTTACTGTCTCTTCCCACTTTAGCTAGCCTTGCACATTTGTGTAAATGTGCAATGTAAATGTAAAGGGGAAGTAGAAGGCCCAGGCACTTCTACACTCATTTAGGGTAAAAGTACAGATTCTAACTTGAACAAAAAGTCAGCAACAGATCATTTCTTTTTACAATGTCAGGTTTCACAGCTAAAGTTTATAATAACTATCTCATAGCCAATATTAACTATATCATTTATAAGTAGACATCAATATATTTGGGGGGAATTAATATGGAGAGGTAAAAAAAAAAAAAATCACACCAGCAAATGCAAACACACTGTTCATATGAATAGAATGAATGTGTAAAATGTATCTCTATTTTTATAAAAGGCACCCTATATTTTCTTTTAACTTTTCTTTTTCTGAAAGTAAGGAAACAAACTCCAAATTTCCTATCACTGTAATGTGAGCTTGAGAACTGACATGTACAATGGTGGCGAACTCCATTGTTTTCACATCTGTAACTTGAACCCATTAAAGTTAAGGCATAAAACTTAACACTCATGTGTCCTAACCAGAAACAGCACATCTGTTCTAGGGAGTAGAATTCTCATGGAAAGCCTAATCTGATTCTTTGGATTTTGGCTAATATGCATTCTCACCCAGAAAACTGACAGAATCCAGACTGGAAAACTCATGCTCTTGTCAACACAGAGGTCCTTCTTGTACCCATCTCCTATCAGCTTCTTGCAGGTCAGATATAAAGTCCTGATCATCCACTGTGAGTAAAACTGGAGGAGGGGAGATGAACTTCTGTCCCTCCAGGTTTGCAATTTACCCTACTTTGCATGCTGTCAGCTCTGATAACAGGGCACCCAGAAAGATAACACCCGAGGCTGTTGCCAACCTGTGCCCCTCACCAGTGCCCCTCACCCAGTGCACACGTGCACACACAGGCACATAATCAGGCAACACATGTACACATGAGCACAGACAGGTGTATACACACAAGTACACCCATGGGCAAACCCACCTACACTGACACACACACACACACACACACACACACACACACACACACACACAAAAGTATGGTTGTACACATGACCTCTTGAGCTCTTTAGAAGTAGGGCTTTGCCTACAGGCATACTGGAGTAAAGAAGTGTAATATGTAAAATGTACAAGTCAGCTTCAGTCAGAAGGAAATCAAATGAAGAGGCAGGATTTTCTGCCAGGGCCTCCTCCTGGTCTCTGGGTCCCTTATAGGGAGGTAGGGTAATCAAGGGCAGTCCATGGCTGGAGGCTTCCTAGAAGAAGCACCAGGAAACCTGTGAGAAACCAGTGGGAGATCAGGCCCGAACCTGGTAGGGCCCAGCCAAGGCCATCTGAGGAACTGCAGGGCAGGCACTGCACCTGTGTGGTTGTGTGGGACTAAAGGGAGCTATGTGCCATCCCAAGTGCTGTTGGTTCTTCTTTGTTTAAGTTGTGGGTTTTGATTCATTTGCTGTGTTCTCCTTAAGCAGGAGTCTTTCCCACACTTTCCTCCAATCTTTTCCATGGAAATATCTTCCCTCATAACTTATATCTACCATCTTTAGGACCTGTTTAAAGCTCCCTCTAATTCATCAGCCTTACCCAGCATCACGCCCTTCTTTCCTCATCCTCCCCCACCTCAAAGACCGAGAGATGAGGTGACAAGGGATCAGCCAACAGGCACTACTGTCTTGTCACACATTAAACATATAAACTTCAGGAACAACAGAAACACACAAGGATCCCAGTCACCCTCCCCCCATTCTATTAGGTGGTCATTTGTGGGGATAACAATGTACCCAACAGAGACCATAACTGTGAACCCTGCACTCTTGTTTCTTCAGTGGTAAAATGTGGATTCTGCACCATTGAGATGTTGCAGAGATTAAATAAGACAACACGTGAGAAAAGTGGTAAGCATAGTTCTTAGTCCATTATAGTTATTTACTTACATTTTACTTCAAACATTCAGGGAATAACTAGTTCATAAACCCTCCTAAGACTTAGTCTATGCATCAATCCCTACCTGTGAAACAGCCCTTTAGATAAAGGTTTGGTGCTGGGCTGGAAGTGTCACAGAGTTGCTTTAGGGAACGCCCAGGCTGGTGGGCTTTATCCCAGGGTGGGAGCCAGAAATGCTTTTTAGAGCTCCACAGGCAGTTTCACCTGAAATCAGGGTTGGAAACCATTGTCAGACCAGTGATCCTCAATGATCTTATTCATGGATTTATCCATGTTCCAATTTAGTCCAAACTCTGAGAGCCGTGGTTTTGAGGAAGGAGTACAAATGGCTGTTCTGCCTCCTCAAGCTGCCAGCACCTCCTAAGGGGCAGGGGCTTGCTGCCACTGGAGAGAGAAGACCCTCAGAGCTCCAGAGGATGGATAAATTCAGCCTGTGTTCAGACTGCAATCAGAGCTGGAATTTGACCATGGGGCCCCATCCGAAAGTTCTATAGATGATCACCCAGCTTTTCACCACAACCTTCCAGCTCGCCCAAGTTTGCTACTTGCATGTGGACCCTAACACTGGCCCTGGATAACTTTTGTGACCTGAGGGCTGTGCCCTGGCATCACTCCAGTGGTCAGTGTCCAGTGCACTTCTCTGGGGTTCAGAGATTCCTGAAGCCACTTGTGGTGCTTTTAAATGGCTTGGACAAGACAGAGGTGGCATCTCAAGGACAGACCCCTCTTGTTCAAGAGGGCCAAATTTCACAAGGAAGAAACTGTCTCTAGACCATAAATTATATATATTTAGGTGGTGGTTTTCTTGGAGGAGCATACCACTTTATTCAGCCTCACACCATAGTAACTCTCAGGGAAGGCAAAACAGTTCTGAGAAATAATGGTCAAGTTTCCAGTTACTCATTCTGGAATACCCAGCAATTAAAAAACATAAAACGTGTGTCTCAGATATTTCTGTTCTATTAAAATGAATCATGGCAGTAGGACTTGAAATGTTGCCGGTCTATCATCAAAGCCAGTGGGGTCATATTCATGTATCTACTGCAAGTTTGGTCAGGAAATCATTCAATTCCAAAAAGAAAAGGATCTCATGAACCGACACAAGTATTTGTCAGGGAATGAAAGCAGTAAGACTTACCCGTGTCTTGGTACAGTCTGAACACCTAGCATGCACACAATGATACTGTGACACTTTGTTGTAAGTGGAAGTACATAGGACAGGGATCTTCACCTGGAGAGGAGATCCACTGACTCAGGGCTTAAGAACACAGGGTTGCACACCTGGGCTGCATGTCCCTGGACTTACCCCATCCTCGCAGGCGGCAAACCTCAGGAGTGAAGAAATACTGGTCTGGGACAGCTGCAATAACAGTGCGGTGGGCTGATTAAACTCCAGGGCTGAGGCAGGTGCTCATGTTCAATCTAATCATGTTCAATCAGGTGTTAATGTTCAACCTCCATCTCTTTAGCAGCTTCCACCTCAGAGCCTTATGTTAAACCTGACTGTAAGTTATGGATGTGGAAAGACTGCTTTCCTGAGGGGCTGTCCTTCCCATCCCCTCCCCAGGGAAGGAACAATAGATGCTGCCCTCTTGGCTAGCAGCAGAGAGGCTCCATGAGGTGGAGTAGGAAGCACACAACCTCTTACACCGCTCCTACCTTGACCTTCACTGTGCAGTGGGGTCGAGAGGGGCAGTCCAGGAACACCTGCAGGTGCTTTCTGAGAAGAGGAGAGGTGACCACACGGGAGCAGTCCCCACAGGAAAAGGTGTCTCTGTTGTTTGGAAACACACAGGGAAGGTAAGACTTGAAAAGGCACAAATCAAGAATCTAGCAGTAGACAGACATTTTTTTTCTAAACATGAGTGTTTGCTGATATAGAAAAGGGGGATTTACTCTAAGAAACCAAGTTCCTGAAATAGGCCAGAAGAAGCTCAGCCTGTTCTGAGGGATCAGCATCAGCTTCTGGCTGATGGCTGCATGGGCAATTGATGACCCAGGGGACGGAAGGGACACTCAGGCAGGAAGCCTCATTCAAGCTGGGCATAGAGGATGACAGCAAACATCCCATGAAGTGAAGTGGAGGCCCTCTGCTCAGCAAGGGGAAGTCAGGGCTTCGCATCTGCCTGAACAGGAAAACCTACTTCTAATCACCAGTAGTTATGCTCCTTCTTACTACCAGGTAAACCTGTAGTACACACTCTCCTTGTTTCTAAAACAATCCAGTGATGACTTGTTTATACATAAGACCACCAACCCATGAGGCATCAAGAAAACACTTGCCCCTTAGTTATTAAGGAGGAAAGTAACGAGCATGCCCCTGTCTGACAGGTAACAAAGTCACCTTGGGAGGCTATGCAGTAACTCTGGTTGGGGAAGGAATATCTGTTTATGTAGCTGTTCACCAGTCACTAGAAAAGTCTGCACCCCTGCAAAAGAGAAGCTGTATAGTTACCAAGTTTGTCTCATTTATTCAGGTTTGCCCTGAGTTTTTCTTTTTTCTCCTAACTGATAATAAAAGAGCTGAGTACAAAACCTGGCTCTACTTTCCTTTAAGATAGGAGGAACTGAAAGGACCAGCAAAACCTCTGTTATAAAGAAGTAAACACACCTAATGCTATGGCCTCAGAGTTGCAGTGCAGGAACTTGATTTCCCAGTGGGAGCTCATGCCTTGCCCTTAGTAGGGGAAGGTGGCCTGAGGCAGGGTGGCAGTGGAGCCCCTAGGACTGGCTGCAGCTGCCCTGGGGTCTTTCAGGCCAGCACCCGCACCCTTACCTGTCTCCTGGGCTCAGTTCCAATCTCTCGTTGCCACACATGTCACAAGTGGGCCAGGAGAAAGCAGTGCTCTCATCCACCCCAATTACAGTGCCTAGGCCCAAGAGAAAGCAAAAGCTGGAGTTCCAGAGGCTGTGTCTTCCCTCCCAAATTCTCTTTGCCCCTCAAGACAGAGATGGTAACATGAGATTCCTTAGACCCTTTTTTCTCACTTATGAGTTTATATAAATGGTCCCAAGCTTTTTATAATTTCCATGTACTGCACAAACAAAACTACAACAGTAAAAAGTAAGTTTTAAAACTTGCCCACATTACTACCCAAACAAGTATTTCTACTCTGCCTCATCTTTCTTAGTCTTTTTTTCCAGATGCATACATACTGAAATCATTATAAGCAAACCGTCAGGGCACTGTCTCATTATACTTTGTACGTTGCTGTAGAGCTGTCATAAGGACTGTCTTATCGATATTCCATTTAGGTGATGTGTCATGGTTCCCTCCATATTGTACATACAGGTCTGAGGCATTGGACAACTTTCTACAGAAGGCCTTTCCTGTACTAAGATCCCTTCCTTAGGATAGATTTCTGGCAGCAGAATCACTCTGTCAAGAATATGAATATTGGAGATAGAAACACCCTTTTTAGGAGGTGTTTCCCACAAGGATTTCCTGATTCACACTTTCACCACTCATTTACAGAGTGCTAGTTTCTCTGAGCTGCATGCTAGCATCACCTTGCTATTTGCCTCCTTAATAGGTATAATGGAATTCCTTATCATAGTTTCTACTTCTTTGATAAGGAAAGAGAAATATTCTTATTGCTTTGTTCATATCTCCTCGTATGTGATTTCTCTGGTTTCCTTCTTTTTTAATCCAATATTTGTGATTTATTTATTCAACAAGCAAATATGCATATAATGCTACTTAGTGTGGGATATATATTTAGCACAAAATATGTAACAACGAATACTACAGTCCCTACTCTTGTGAATGCCATTGTCTGATTGAGATGACCAAATAATGTGAAAAACATCATGAATATGGGAGAAAATATTCACAGAAAACACGTCTGATAATGGACTGGTATCCAAAATATACAACGAACTCTTAAAACTCAACAACACAACCCAATTAAAAGATGGGCCTAAGACCTTCACAGATATTTACAGATGGCAAATAAGCATATGAAAGATGTCAAACATCATGTGATAAGGGAAATGCAATTAAAACACGGAGAACACACACACAAAAAAAATTGCAATTAAAAATGGGCAGAGGAACTGAATAGACATTTTTCCAAAGAAGGCATTTGGATAGCCAAAAGACATAGGAAAAGATGCTCAACAATACTCATCATCAAGGAAATACGAATCACAATCAGAGTGAGATATCACCTCACCTGTTAGGATGGCTAAAATAAAAAGGACAAGAAATAACAAGTGTTAGTAAGGATGTGGAAAAAAGGAACCCTAGTGCACTGCTGGTGGGCAGGCAAACTGGGGCATCCACTCTGGAAAAGAGTATTGAGGTTCCTCAGAAAATTAAAAATAAAAATAATTGAAACTCATGTAACACTGTAAGTCAACTATACCTCAATAAGTAAAAAAACAAAAACAAACAAAACAAAAAACACCCAAACACTCCATACCTATGAGAATGGCAAAAATCCAGAACACTGACAACACCAAATTATGGTAAGAATGTGGATGGGTGCCTGGGTGGCTCAGTGGGTTAAGCCGCTGCCTTCGGCTCGGGTCATGATCTCAGGGTCCTGGGATCGAGTCCCGCATCGGGCTCTCTGCTCAGCAGGGAGCCTGCTTCCCTCTCTCTCTCTCTCTCTGCCTGCCTCTCTGTCTACTTGTGATCTTTCTCTGTCAAATAAATAAATAAAATCTTAAAAAAAAAAAAAAAAGAATGTGGAGCAACAGGAACACTCATTCCTAGTTGGTGGTAATGCAAAATGGTATAGCTATTTTGTCAGTTTCTTATAAAACTAAACATAGTCATACCATATGATCCAGCAATTGTATTTGGTGGTATTTACCCAAAGGAGCTGAAAACTTATGTCCAAACAAACACTGGAATAAAGATATTTATAGCAGCTTTATTCTTAATTGCCACAACTGGAAACAACCAAGCTGTCCTTTAGTGGGTGAATGGATAAATAAGCTGTGGTACCTCCAGACAATGGAATATTACTCAGCACTAAAAAGAAATGAGCTATCAAACTATGAAAAGACATAATGATGCTCATTGCTTAATGCTCATTGCTTAGTGAAAGAAGCCAGTTTGAAAAAGCTATATACTGCATGATTCCAACTTTACAACGTTCTGGAAAAAACAAAACTACACAGACAGAAAAAACTCCAAAACTAAACAGACAGTTAAAAGATCAGTGGTTGCCAGGTATTAAGGGGGAGGTAGGGATGAATAGGTACAGCAGAGGACTTTTAGGTTAGTGAAACCATTCTGTATGATACCATAGTAATGGATACATGTCACACATGTCTAAACCCATAGAATGTAAAATACCAAGAGTGAACTCCAATGTAAACTCTGGACTTTGGGTGATTGTGATGTGACAATGTAGGAGACACACACACACACACACACACATGCACACGCACACACACATATATACATATATGTATATATATATATATATATATATATATAATCAACTATAACAAATGTACCACCCTGGTGGGGGATATTGATAGTGGGAAACTCAGTACATGTCTGTACCTTCTGCTCAACTTTGCTATAAACTCAAAACTTCTCTAAAAATAGTCTATTAAAAAATACCATGAAATAAATGCTACATTGAGAAATGGAAAAGGCTCCTGGAGGTAGAGAAGAGAGGCCCTCTACAAGGTCAGGGAAGGTTTCCCAAAAGAAGATACATGAGATGGGGCTGCAGGTGGGGTGGAGGGCACAGGCTGACCCTGTACCCTGAGGCAGGGCTGGAGGACAGAGGGGCATGATGGAAAGGCAGGTGACATGGCTGTGAGGTTGGGAGACCCAAGTCACCAGGGTCTTAACTGGGGATTTTAGACTTGGAAGGCATGAGAAGCCAGTGAGGAATTTTAAACAGGAAATTGAGATGGTCTACTTTCTTGAAATGTGAAGCATTATAGATATCATCTAGATACGCTGGCAAATCCCAGACCATTCCTGTTGAAAAGTGGTGAAATAAGAGAACTGAAAAGGAGTTAAGATGTGACCTAAGTTTCCAGAAAAATAGAAGAATCATCCCTCCCACTCCTAGAGCAAAGAATTTCATTCCCCACTAGAACAAGCATTAGAAGAAAATTTATCTGTACAGGATAAAACAATTGTTACAACTAAGTAGGCTTGATTTACTAAAATGCATTCATGCAGTGCCCACTTGAAAGACTTTTTAAAAATGAAAATAATAGATCTTGATTTTGAAAAGGCTGTCCCAGCTAATTTCATTATCCTTGCAAATCTAATCAAGATTGAGTCAAAGGGATGAAAAGTAAAGTCAATAACGGCTTATAATACAGCTGGAAAGGAGTGTTGACCAATTCACAATGGGCAGAGGCATTAAGTAGGACCAAGCAAGATGAGTCGCTTCTATTCCATGGGTGTCTGTGCCCAGCACTACTTAGCGTCTGCTACATGAACTAGTAAAAAGAAGACTGCTACCAACTTAACTTCTTTTTTATCCTAGGATATCTTTGGGTGTTAACTGCATTTACGTTTAGATGGGATTAAGCAATTTCCTTCCAGTAGGGAACAAGACACACTGAAGAAATTTATTTCATTTGCAGTCTACACACCACTGGAAGTGCCTTCTGGTAACTCTAAATAAATTCCAAGGGATGACTGGGAAGTGTACTATTCATTTACATGAACATCAGAAGTAAAAAAAAAATTATTAAAGTTTGAAGGTTTTGACACCATACTCATCATTTGGCTTCAATCTGCTATTAAAAGCTTTTACTTTCCTTATCTTATTTATAGAAATCTCTTGTAATTAGGCTTGGGAAAGGTATATCACATATTTATTAAAACATCTTTTTAAAAAGGTTCCTTCAAAGGCTTCTTCCTGGGAAGTGCAGTGGCTCCTTTCTAGTAGGGCACATAGCAGCGATGTGCTCTGGTATTTTCTTCAGTGACTTTTAACTCTCCACCACACCCTCCTCTCTAACCTTTTTTTCTGATGGAAAGAAGGTGGGGGTCAGAAGTGTGTCCTGCTAGTTAGAGGCCAAAGCCTGGTTTGAAGACAGGACTTGGCCATGCCTTCCCAGGGAGACAGAGTACAAACGTGCGCTTGCTGAGTTCATGCCCACAGTGGTGAACAAGACCACCGCCCACTAGCAAGGGTATATAAAGAAGTGGCGAGCAATGCAAATAGATAAAAATCAATGCTGCAAAACTTTGTCATCCTAAACAAATAAACTGGGAAGAAGTCCTTGCATAGTCTGGATGCTGATGTTCGGGAAATATAATGAGAAGGCCTGGGAACCCAAGGGAAGCACTGAGCACCATTCCCTCACAGAGGCTCCATTTCCTAAAAGCACTCATGCAGATGGATAAATGTTATTTCTCAGTGGGTGACTGGCTCACAGGGCTGTATTATGAGTCTGTTCAAGCCCTGCTTAGAGAAAACGCTCAATGATCTGCAAGGTTCAAAACCCTGTTGGAGACCCCGATGTCCAGCTGATTTAGCTGCTGCAAGAGAGCTATCTAACTTCCAGAGTTGACTTCTTACAGATGATGAAAGATCCTGCTTGCAGCTACCTCTGGACAAGCCATCACTGGACTTTCTGGAACAGGGATGGGCAGAGTAGGGTGAGGCTGAGTTGCTGGGAAGGGGGTGTCTACTATTGTTACTTCACAAAGTAGTGAGGACTCTAGCCTTTCATGGCTTTGATGGGAGTTGAATCTGGGTGAGCCCACAGCTGGCTGGAGAGCAGGGCAGGGAGCCTCTGTGCCTGTCAGTGTGATCTGGTCAGTGCTCCAGCCTCTGCATTGACTGGGGCGTTCCTGCATGGGAGGCTGGGCCAATCTTTGCTATTTTGCAGCTGGGGTTTTGTTTTCTTTTAATCCTTAGTTAACTGGTTCTTATCAGAAGATCTGGCAGTACTGTGATAGCAGTGTTTACACACACATCCACCTGACCCACCCAGAGGCCTGCAGTACAGCTTCAGAGAGAGACTCGCAGAAACTCAAGACTGAAATGGTGATGTGTGAAAGAAAATAATATAGGTCAGAAACTGGACCTATATAAACTAATGGAAGAGGATTAGAGAAAGAATACATGAAGGTGAAAGAAAATCCTTTACATTTGTTACTCTAAATTAATCTAAAATATAATAGTTTGTTTAAATAATAGTAACAACAATGTATTCAGTGACTATACCTTATGGAGAAGTGAAGTGAATATCAGCAAGGGAGGGAGGAACTGAGAATATCCTTACAAGATACCTGTACTACCCTTGAAGCAGGACAGTGTTATTTGAAAGTGGACTTGATTCATTTTAAGTGTATCTAGGGCAACCACTAAAGAATGTTTAAAAAAAAAAAGTGTTAATATGCTGAGAGAGAGGAGAAAATAGAATCATAAAATGCTCAACTGAAATGAGAAAAGGCAGAAAGAGGGTAGATAAAAAAACGAGCAGGGCGCCTGGGTGGCTCAGTGGGTTAAAGCCTCTGCCTTTGGCTCAGGTCGTGATCCCAGGGTGCTGGGATCCAGTCCCTTATCAGCTCTCTGCTCAGCAGGGAGCCTGCTTCCTCCTCTCTCTCTCTCTCTCTCTTTCTGCCTGCCTCTCAGCCTACTTGTGATCTCTATCTGTTAAATAAATAAATAAAATCTTTAAAAAAACAAACAATAAAAATGAGCAATGAATAGAGAAATAATTATAAATAAGATAGATACTAATCCAATTATGTATGAGTACTGATTTTAAATGTGAATGGTTCAAAAACACAAAAGAGACTATCAGAGTGGGCAGAAAAACAAGAGCTAACTCTATATTGTCTACAAGAAACCCATTTCAAGGGACGCCTGGGTGGCTCAGTTGGTTAAGCGGCTGCCTTTGGCTCAGGTCATGATCCCAGTGTCCTGGGATCGAGTCCCACATCGGGCTCCTTGCTCGGCAGGGAACCTGCTTCTCCCTGTGCTCGCTCGCTCTCTGTCCCTCTGTCCCTGACAAATAAATAAATAAAATCTTTAAAAAAAAAAAAAAAAGAAACCCATTTCAACTCTAAAGACACAGAAAGATTAAAAGTAAAGTTATAGAAAAAGATATAACCTGCTAACACCAATAAGAGAGTTAAAAGTTAAAAGTTATATTAATTTCAAGCAGAGCAGACTTTAAAGAAAATTATCCGAGATAAAGAAGGGCATTAAATAATGATAAGGGAGTCAATTTACCACACAATTTACCATACAAATGATAAGGGAGTCAATTTACCATACACAATATGTGTATGTGCATGTAACAACAGACTGTGAAAATATGTGAAGCAAAATGATAGAACTTCAACCTAAACCTACCATTATATTTTATTTATTATTCTTTGAGACATCAATACCCTTCTATAAATGACTGACAGATTTAAAGGCAGAAAATCATAGTTGAACTGAACAGCACCACCAATCAATTGACTCTAACCGACATTTATTGAATATGCCATCCAATGACAGCAGAATAAACATTTTTCTCAAGCTCATGTGGAACATCCATCAAGACAGAACACAAAGTGGGGGCATAAAACACATTTAAATTTATAGAAATCATACTAAGTATGCTCTTAGACCATAATGAAATTAAACAGAAGTCAATAACAGAAAGATAGCTGAAAAACTCCCAAATAATTGGAGATTAATATACTTCTAAGTAACACATGGGTCAAAAAATAAATCTCAAGAGAAATTTTAAAATATTTTGAACTAAATGAAAATAAAAACACATCAAAACTGCAAAAGCAGTGCTTAGAGAGGAATTTAAAGCACTGTATGCATACACTAGAAGATATCTAAGGTCAATAATCTCAGTATTCATCTTAGGAAAAAAAGAAAAAGATAATTTAACAATCTATAAAATGGTTAAAATTTTATATTTTGTTAATCCCACCTACACATTATTATTTTTTTTAAATATGAAGTTCTTCAGAAACTAGAAAAACCAGGTCTTCTCTTTCCCCACAAGAATCTACATGTTTTCCTCTTTTTGCATCTCTGTGGCATTCACTGGCTATGGATAATGGGTTAGGTTTCAAACCTTCCCTTAGAAGCCAGATCTTCAGGTACATATTTTCTCATAACATGGTGCTATAGGTGGTGGTTATTCTTATGGTCTTATAATAACAGAATCCCATACAGCTTTTTTTTTTTTTAAAGATTTATTTATTTGAGAAGAGAGAGCAGAGGGAGAGACTCTTAAGCAGACTCCATGCTGAGCACTGAGCCTGAAGCAGGCTTCCATCCTATGACCCATGAGATCACAACCTGAGCCAAAACCAAGAGTCAGATGCTCAACCAACTGAGCCACCCAGTTGCCCCAGGGTCCCATGCAGCTTAAGCAGTGTGGGTGAGTGGCAGTCCCTCTCAAATGTGGGGCAGAGAACACTGCTGGGAGGCTATTCTCACACCCTTCTCTCTCAGCACCTGACCAATCCTGGGCTCTGAGAGAGGTGAGGGTGGGATGAGAACAGGTGGCAGCCAGTGAAGAGAATGAAGGTGGAAGGGAGGCACAATTTAGTTCAAAATATTTTAACATTTTATGTGGAGACGTGCAAGCAGTAGCAGGAGGTGGGCAGAGTGACAAGGACAGGTGCACAGTGCATCTGCTGCAGGCCATGCATCTACACTGTGCACTGTCCTCACAGCCTGTGTCCAGAGGCCCAGCAAAGCCAACTCTTGGAAACCCCCACAGTCCACTTAGCCTCTGCAGACTCTCAGGCCTTCCTTCCCTGCATGCTTCTAAATAGCCTATAAGCAACTAATCTGGCTTTGTGCCATAGTCTATCTATGGTGTTGACAGAATTGCTTCACTTAATACAACAAATTGATCATACAACCTCCTTAGCATGGCTGGGAACAGTAAGTAGAACAAGACCTCCTGCCTCCTCTGTGAGTTTTACATATGGCCTTCATCTGTCTGGAAGACTGTCACCACTCTGACAAATCCTAACTATCCCAAGCTGCCTCACTGGCTCTTGCCCTCAGCCAGCCCTCCTGGTCTGTAGCAGTGGAAGCACTGAGATATCATCCTTCTCCATTAGTCTGTGAGTGCTCCAAGGCCCCAAAGCCTCATGTGCATTATCTTATTTGATTCTCAATAATGCTTTAAGGTGGATTCTATTAGACCTGTGTTACAGATGAGAAAATGGAAGACCCAAATGACAGGTGGCTTGTTAGAGTCTGCTTTCTTCAGAACCACAAGGCTATACTGCTCTCATTTCTCAAATCATATTTGAGAAATCACATTTGAGATTTCTCAAGAAATGAAGAAGTGAAGAATGAAGAAGAAATGAAGAAATGAAGAAATAATCTTTCTTCAAATCACAGTCTTAGTCATGTTTTGGTACTAACACTAAAAGAAGATGCACAGAAAAGAAAATCCAAATTGCCTCAACACAATGAATGAGTATTCAATCTCACAAGCAGGCAGGGGAATGTGAATTAAACCAACAACAATGGGATCAGAGTTTTGCTGTTCATAAAAATTATAAAAAGATTCAGGAATCTAGTAGTGGGCAAGCCTGGGGAAGTAGGCCTCTTAGAAATTACTTTTGAAAATGTGAATTTTTGTATGCTTTTTGGAAATTAACTTAATATCTTTTAATATTAAGGATATACCAATAGTGTGGCCACTTCGGAAAACACTTACACATTTCTTCAAAAAGGCTAAGCACAGGGTTTCCCATATGATCCAGCAATTCTACTCCTAGATACATATGCAAAATTTGAAAAAGGTTGTTCAAACAAAAACTTGTTCATAAATATCCATAGCAGCACCATTTACAAAAGCCAAAAAGTGGAAACAACCCAATGTCCATTAACTGATGAATGGATAAAACAAGATGTGGTATATCCATACAATGAAATATTCAGCCATAAAAAGAAATGAAGTGCTGATATCTGGTACATCATGGATAACTTTGAAAACATTATGCCAAGTGAAAGAAGTCAATCTTGAAGGATTATATAATGTGTGATTCCATATATGTGAAATATCCAGAACAAGCAAATTCTATTATAAAGACAGAAAGTAGATTAGTGCTTTCCTAAGACCAGGGTAAGGCTGGGGTGGGAGAGCATAATGGGGAGTGATTGACAATGGGCGTGAGGTTTATTTTTGGGATGATGACAATGTTTCTTTTTAAATACTTTAAAAAAATTTTTAATTTTAGTTTTTCAGTGTTCCAAGACTCATTGTTTATGCACCATACCCAGTGCTCCATGTAATACATGCCCGCCTTAATACCCACCACGAGACTCACCCAACCTCCACCCTTCTCCCCTCCAAAACCCTCAGTTAGTTTTTCTTCCTTCCTTCCTTCCTTCCTTTCTTTCTTTTTTTTTTTTTTTATAATCTCTACACCCAATGTGCTGTCAAACTCACAACCTGAGATCAAGAGTTACATGTTCTAGGGGCACCTGGGTGGCTCAGTGGGTTAAAGCCTCTGCCTTCGGTTCAGGTCATGATCCCAGGGTCCTGTGATCTAGCCCCGCATTGGGCTCTCTGCTCGGCAGGGAGCCTGCTTCCTCCTCTCTGCCTGCCTCTCTGCCTACTTGTGATCTCTGTCTGTCAAATAAATAATTAAAATCTTTAAAAAAAAAAAAAGAGTTACATGTTCTACAACTGAGCTAGCCAGGTGCCCTGACAATGTTTTAAATTAGATTGTGGTGATGGCTGCACAACTCTGGGAATATACTAAAACATTTTAAATGACTGAATTGTAGCTACGTAAGTTATATCTCAAAAAAGTTGGTTAAAAAATATATGAACCCTGAGACCCTGAAATCTTTTTGCATAGACATCAGTAGAGATTGATTTGAAGGATATTTATTTCAGCCTTGTTTATAACTGCAAAAACAGAGGAACATCTTCGATATCCATCAGTGGAGAGACAGTTTATTCAAAGGAGGGAATATTATGCAACTATTACTATCCTGAGCTACATCTTTATCTATCCACCTGGATGGACATCCCTCCTAAAGTACTAAGATAAGTAAGGAAAGCACGTGACAGGATAATGGGCTTACAAAGTATTGTGAAGTCACACAGGTTCCTCCAAAGGGGGCAAATGCATGTGTTCCTGTGTTAACAGGGTGCAGCATGGCAGGAAACTGTTTCTCTTTCCCTTTATTAATCTTTCACTAGTTCCACTGGACATGCACTACTTTTATCACTAAAAACATGTGAAAGCTAAAAAAGAGTATTAATGCTGTGTTCAGCACAAGACTCATATATCCAACCAGCTACTGAAACATCTCAGATGTACCAAAAACACCTAAACTCTCCAAGACAGAGCTAAGATTGTTCTCTCAAAGCTGGCCTCTTTTACCATGTCCTACTCCAGTAAACAGCTCTACCATTGCCTTGTTGCCTAAGCCAGAATCTCAGAATTCTCACCCTCTATCTATGCCTTGCTCCCTCTGTACTGAATTCACTACTCAACGGGTCAGTTTTTCCCAAATAAACCCACTTCCAGATTTACTTTGCCTCCTCCCTTGTTTCACATCTTGGGACTGGTGCTTGCCTTCCCACTGAATACTATCCAAGGCCCTGGTCCTTCAACTCTGCTCTGCAGAGACAAAACCTGGAATACCTGTCTCTCTGTCGATGACAGAGTACACTCCTGCCAGGGCCACCCACCTGGGCAGTGGTTAGCCCTTCAGCCTAATCTCCAGTCCTTCCATCCATCCAACTAGACGCATTTCCTGCCTCCTTCCAGACTCTGGTGCTCCCTCACTCTGCCAGGTCTGCAGCCTTTATGTCCTATTCTTTTCCAGTCAGATAGTCTTCCTGCTCAATTACCTAACTGATTACTTCCTATCCTACAGATCTCAGCACAAGGCTCCTGTCCTTGGGGAGACTACGGTGAGCTCCCTGACAAGGTGAGGTCTCAGCAATCAGCACCTGGAGCACTCAGCCCATTGCAGTTCAATGCTTGATTGAGTGCACAGCTCGCTGAACTCTTTCTATACACACTCAAAGTCTAAGAGGCAAGAACCTCTTCTGATTTTGTTCCAATCCAAAGTTTGGAAAATATCAGACATAAAAACTTGTTGAATAAATGAAATTAATATGAAGTATGATATTTAAAAATATATAAATACCATTTCCTCCAGGATTGACTACCCACCTTGAATGCTGCAAATGGAGTTGACCTGAGTAACAGAAACCAGTTCATTGAGCTTCACAGGGCCAGTCAGTTCACAGGAGTGAGCTCCGGAGTCCACACCCAAACGGGGCTTTTGAAGCAAGAGGACACTTCGTTCAACACAAACAATATGACCTGCCAACAGAGACCCTTCAGATTATTGAAGCACTGAAGAAGAAAGTGAGTTATCCTTCCAGTGAAGACAGGGTCCTTTGCCAACCCCCCATAGGCAGAGGGCACAGTTTTGGGGCCCATCCATTGTATCCAATGACATATGCACTGGACAGAAAGGAAATGCTAAAGCCACCAGTGTGCTAAGCAGGCCAAGCACACAAAACTAGATTCAAATTCATTTTAGGATAGTGAATTCTGTGGTACACAAATTATATTTCAACAAAATAAAATAAAAATATATAGTTTGGGCAGGATTCTACTTTGATCCCTGGAAAAAAAGAGCTAACTGATCTGTGTATATTTATAATATTCCAGCTTTTTGTTTGTTTTAAAAAGTGATGTTCCAGGCAATGGCTTCAAGTGACTTCTGCACCTGTAAGTGTGCCACCAAGAGACAATCCGTGAGTCACCAATGGCATCTTTCACAGGGAGTGTCAGCCCTGCAGGGGTTCTGGTTCTCTCCAGGTGGCCCATGACAGGAGCTAGTGAAAGCTGAAGGCTGGTACCATAGGCCTCTTCCACTCCATGTGCCATGTCCAAGGTTAGCTTCATGAAGGAGCCAGCAGTTCCAGTGAAAGGCAAAGCTTCAACGCCATTTTATGGCATCTATCAGTCACCACTGGGTCAAACTATGAAGAAGAAAGCATACCCTGGGCTCGGACAGTGTCCCTGAAGAAAAAGCTATGAGAGACAGCTTCTGTGAGCGCTTCCAGAACTTCCTGGCTCAACACACATGAGGGGGCCACACAGACTGGTATGGTTTTGGGGAGGCCAGAGTTATTCTCATCCTGCATCTGGAGGGTGGCATCAGTCACCATCAGCCAAATCTCCCTTTGCTGTGGAGGAAGCAAACTGTTTAGCTACAATTCAAAAACATAGTCAAGTCTATTAACTTTACTAGCTATTCTTATATCCAAAGCTTTAATAAAGCAATTAGGTTAGATGATTATTACTAACAATTTTAGTTATCATTCCAACAAATATTTTCAAATATACAATAGACTCTGTGTATCTTGATCACTAGCCCCCATTGACATGACTGTGCTCTGAGAGCCTAAACCCTGTACCTGTTTAAAGGGCTCCTTTAGGGGCGCCTGTGTGGGTCAGTCATTAAGTGTCTACCTTCAGCTGAGGTCATGATCCCTGCAAGCCCAGCATCGGCTCCCTGCTCAGCAGAAGGCCTGCTTTGTCTTTTCCCACTCCCCCTGCTTGTGTTCCCTCTCTAGCCACCTCCCTGTCAATTAAATAAATAAAACCTTAAAAAAAAAATAATAGGCTCCTTTACTAGGATACAATCTGCCCTTCCCTGGCACTACTGTACTTGTCCATGAATTACTCACGGGGATTGTTCTTTTCTCCAGATCACTCTTTCCCATACTAGAATGTTAATTACCACATTGTTTTATATTTAGTCCATACATGCTCTTCTTTCCTATTAGATCTAAGTTTCCTAAGGATCAGTGATATGAACTGAATGTTTATATCTCACCCCCCCACCAAATCCCCAATTCATATGCTGAAGTCCTAACCTCCAATGTGATAATGGTAGGTAATAAGGTCATAGGGTGGAGCCCTCGTGATGGGATTTGTGTCCTTATTAGACAATAATTTCCTCATTCTCCCCTCCACATGGTAAGGATACAAGGAGATATCCTATTTTAAACCAAGAGAGCCCTCACCTCCCTAAGAACTGGACCTGTTGGCACTTTGACCTCAGACTTCAGTACTCCAGACTTGGGAGAAGTAAACTGTTGCAGTTTAAGCCACACAGTGCATGGAATTTTGCCACAGCAGCCCAAACTGACTGAGGCAGGAATACTTGTTACTTGTCTCAGACTTTGTATACGCTCTGATGTAAAGCAGGTATAAATATTTGTTGTATCTGCAACAAATTTACTTTTTTTTTCTTTTTATTTAAATACAATTATGTTAACATACTGTATTACTAGTTTCAGGGGTGCAATTTAGTTTTTCATCAGTTGCATATAAGACACAGTGCTCATTAAATCAAGTGCCCTCCGTAATGCCCATCACCCAGTTACCCTATCCACCCACCCACCAACAACACTCAGTTTATTTCCTATAGTTAGTCTCTGATGGTTTGATCTTACTTTATTTTCCTTCCCTTTTCTTTCTCTTATATTCATCTGTTTTGTTTTTTAAATTCCACATATGAGTGAAATCATATGATATTTATCTTTCTCTGACTTATTTCGCTTAGCATAATACTCTCTAGTTCTATCCACATCATTGTGAATGGCAAGATTTCATTCTTTTTAATGGGTATGTAATATTCCATCATATATTATACCCCACATCTTCTTTATCCAATTCCTCTTTCAATGGACACTGCTCTTTCTACAGTTTGGCTATGGTGAACATTGCTGTCATAAACACTGGGATGCAGGTGCTCCTTCTGATCATCATGCTTTTATCCTCTGGATAACTGTAATTGCTGGGTCATAGGATAATTCTGTTTTTAACTTTTAAGGAACCTCCGTACTGTTTTCCAGAGGACTGTACCAGCTTGCATTCCCAATAGTGTAAGAGGGTTTCCCTCTCTCAGCATCCTTGCCAACATCTATTGTTTCCTGAGTTGTTAATTTTATCCATTCTGACTGGTATGAGGTGGTATCTCACTGTGGTTTTGATTTGTATTTCCCTGATGATGAGTGATGTCAAGCATTTTTTCATGTGTCTGTTGGCCACTGTATGTCTTCTTTGTAGAGATTATCTGTTCATATCTTCTGCCCATTTCTTGACTGGATTATGTGGGGTTTTTTGGGTGTGGAGTTTGATAAGTTCTCTATAGATTTTGGATACTAGCCCTTTATCTGATAAGACATTTGCAAATATCTCCTCCCATTTCATAGGTTGCCTTTTAGTTTTGTTGACTGTTTCCCCTGATGTGGAAAAGCTTTTTATCCTGATGAAGTCCCAATAGTTCATTTTTGCTTTTGTTTCCCTAGCCTTTGGAGATATGTCTAACAAGAATTGCTGTGGCTGAGGTCAAGAGGTTGCTGCCTGTGTTCTCCTCAAGGATTTTGATGGATTCCTGTCCTACATTTAGGTCTTTTGTCCATTTTCATTCTTCTGCATGTGGCTGTCCAATTTTCCCAATACCATTTGTTAAGGGACTGTCTTTTTTCCCATTGGATATTCTTTCTTGCTTTGTTGGAGATTAGTTGACCATAGAGTTGAGGTTCCATTTCTGGGTTCTCTATTATGTTCCATTGATTTATGTGTCTATTTTTATACCAGTACCACACTATCTTGATGATACCAGCTTGATTACAGCTTTGTAATACAGCTTGAAATCCAGAATTGTGATGCCTCCAGCTTTGGTTTGACTTCTTTGCTGCTTTGGATGCATTTTCTTTCTTTTTGTTGTCTAATCGCTGAGGCTACGACTTCCTGTACTATGCAGAACAACCATACTGAGAGTGAACATCTCTGTCATGTTCCTGACCTTAAGGGAAAAACTCTCAGTTTTTCCCCATTGAGGATGATATTCACTGTGGTTTTTTTGTATTTGGCTTGTATGATATGGAGGTATATTCCCTTTACCCCTACCCTGTGGGGAGTTTTAATCAAGAAAGGATGCTGCATTTTGTCATTTTTTTTTTAATCAATTGAGAGAATCATATGGTTCTTGTCTTTTCTTTTATTAATGTGGTGTATCACACTGATTGATTTGAAGATGTTGAACCACCCCTGTAGTCCAGGAATATATCCCACTTGATCATGGTAATAATCCTTTTAATGTACTATAGGATCATATTGGCTACTATCTTGGTGAGAATTTTTGCGTCCATGTTCATCAGGGATATTGGTCTATAATTCTTTTAGTGGGGTCTTTGGTTTTGGGATCAAGGTAATGCTGGCCTCATAGAATGAGTTTGGAAGTTTCCCTTCCATTTCTATTTTTTGGAACAGTTTCAGAAGAATAGGGGTTAATTCTTTTTTAAGTGTTTGGTAGAATACCCCTGGGAAACCATCTGGCTCTGGACTCTTGTTTGTTGAGTAATTTTTGATTACAGATTCCATTTCTTTGCTGGTTACGGGTCTGCTCAGGTTTTCTATTTCTTCCTATATCAGTTGGGGTAGTTTATATGTCTCTAGGAATGCATCCATTTCTTTCAGATTGTTGAATTTATTGGTGTAGAGTCGCTCATAGTATGTTCTTATAATTGTTTGTATTTTTTTGGTGTTGGTTGTGATCTCTCCTCTTTCATGACTTTATTGATTTGGGTCTTTTTTCTTTTTGATAAGTCTGGCTAGGGGTTTATTGATCTTATTCTTTCAAGGAACTAGCTCCTACTTTTGTTGATCTGTTCTACTGTTGTTGTTTTTTTTTAATTTCTATATTATTGATTTCTGCTCTAATCTATATTCTGGATTTAGGCTTTATTTGCTCTACTTTCCCCAGCTCCTTTAGGTGTAAGTTTAGGTTGTATATTTGAGACTTTTGTTTCCTGAGAAAGGCGTGTATTGCTATATACTTCCCTCTTAGGACCAACTTTGCTGTATCCCAAAGGTTTTGAAGTGTTGTGTTTTCATTTTCATTTGTTTCCATGTATATTTAAGTTCTCTTTTAATTTCCTGGTTGACACAGTCATTCTTTAGTAGAATGTTCTTTAGCCTCCATATATTTGTGGGCCTTCCAAATTTCTTCCTGTGGTTGACTTCAAGTTTTATAGCATTTTGGTCTGCAAATGTGCATGGTATGATCTCAATCTTTTGTACCTGTTGAGATCTGATTTGTGACCCAGGATGTGATCTATTCTGGAGAATGTTCCATGACTACTTGAGAAGATTCTGCTGCTTTAAGATGAAATTCTCCAAGTATATCTGTGAACTCCAACTGGCCCAGTGTGTCATTCAAATCTCTTGTTTTGTTTTTGATCTTCTGCTTTGATGATGTGTCCATAGGTCTGAGTGGGGTGTTAAGTCCCCTACTATTATTGTAGTATTATCAATGAGTTTCTTTCTTTCTTTTTAAAGATTTTATTCATTTATTTATGAGAGAGAGAGGGGGAAAAAAAAACACAAGTGCGGGGAGGAGCATAGGGAGAGAGAGAGAGAAGCTGACTTCCTGCTGAGCAAGAAGCTTGACATGGGGCTTGATCCCAGACCCAGAGATCATGACCTGAGCTGAAGGCAGATGCTTAACCCACTGAGCCACCCAGGCACCCCCATTCTGATATCCTTTGTCTTTTGATTGGAGCATTTAGTCCATTTATATTCAGAGTAATTCAACTATTCAAAATAGTTGGATGTTGTGTTCCAAGGACAAGGAAAGCTCAGTGTCTCTCCTACTACCCTGCCATCTTAACTCTAGTAATGATCTTTCTCTTTTGGTCTTTTTTTATTATTATAATCTTCTTGTATCTACAAAAGTTGTAATGCCTTCTCAAATTAATTATAATGGAATTTTTCCCTTTCCCCTTGTTCAAGGTTTAGGATTCAGTATATCCGAATGGGAACAATGCTTTGCCTGGGAAGACCCTTATGGTCAGCAGGGCTGGACCATGAGAACCTGGCTGGCCTGAGACTCAGTTGGTGCTACTGTTGTGGATGGCATAATCAGGCTGAGGATTCCATCTGGCTGACTGACAGGACTGGGCAAAGAAAGTGACTTGGATGGTGAGGAACTGTGGCTTGGGGTGTAGGGGGTAGCTCACATGGTTGGGAGGTTGATCACAGATTGGAAATTAGATTAAATTATATTGAGGAAAATGAGAGCCAGGTTTTCTCATTTATATAAGTTATATAAGAGAGTTATAAATATGGAAATAGAGAAACCTAGAGTCAGTTCTGTGGTAATGATCTACAATTGGACATACTGGTATAAACTCATGATTTCAGATATAGATGAATAGATGGAAAGAAATATTTAAATAAAATTGTATTTAAAATTGGCAAAAAAAAAAAAAGAAATAGGTATGGATTTATGGGCATATGTGCATGAGTTTACACATATATACTTCTTTGCACTGTCCATTGGGAGGGCCAAGAGACAATAACCTCCCAATAGCAGTAAGCCCATCTAGTACCCAGACGTTTGCTTTTAAATGTCATTCTCCATTAAAATCAACCATGCCTCCTCCAAGAGATGGCTGTTTCCAGAATAGAGAAAGCACAGATGAGTCTGAAACATCTCACTGTGTCAGAAAGTAACTTAAAGTGACTTAAAGAATGATAGGAACACAACCAAAGGCCTCACGAACCAGCTTGAATCTGGTAAATCCAAACAACAAACTAAACAACGGTGAGATTCTAATCCACTGAACAAAACTGAATCCACTGGTCCATACTGATATAGATGGTGATACATAAATAAATCAGGAAATAAGCTCATAAGTATAGCTAAATGCCAACTACTCAATGTAAAAGGTACGATTTGACATTCTTGACATTCAGGCAAGATCACTCAATGTATCTTCCTATAAAATACTTGTTACATAGTTCTTAATTTATTTATAAGTATGAGATACTTATTAGTTAACTTTAGAGTGGAGAAATCTAGAAAACACCTTTTTTCCCCTTCAAGTTTTTATTTAAATTCCAGTTAGTTAACATATAGTGTAATACAAGCTTCAGGTGGAGAATTTAGTGATTCTTCACTTACATACAGCACCCGGTGTTCATCATAAGTGCCCTCTTTGATACCCATCACCCATTTAGCCCATCCCCACCCACCTCCTCTCCAGTAACTCTCAGTTCTTTTTTATAGTTAAGAGTCTGTTTTCTGGGGGCACCTGGGTGGCTCAGTGCTTAAGCCTCTGCCTTCGGCTCAGGTCATGATCTCAGGGTCCTGGGATCGAGTCCCACGTCGGGCTCTCTGCTCTGCAGGGAGCCTGCTTCCTCCTCTCTCTCTCTCTCTCTCTGCCTGCCTCTCTGCCCACTTGTGATCTCTCTCTGTCAAATAAATAAAATCTTTGAAAAAAAAAAAAAAAGAGTCTGTTTTCTAAGCAGCTCTTCCTGCCCATGGGTCCTGTCCCCATGCTTTAATTAAAAAAAAAAAAAAAAAAAAAAAAAAAAGTCTGTTTTCTAGTTTGCCTCTCTCTTTTTTTCCCCCTTTTGTTTGTTTGGTTTCTTAAATTTCACATGAGTTAAATCATATGGTATTTTTCTATCTCTGACTGACTTATTCCACTTAGCATAATACCCTCTAGCAGCTCCATACACGTTGTTGGAATGGCAAGATAGCATACTTTTTGATGGCTGAGTAATATTCCAGTCTATAAGTAGACCACATCTTCTTTATCTTTTCATCAGTTGATGGACACTTGGGCCCTTTCCATAATTTGGGTATTTATGATAGCTGCTATAAATATTAGGGTGAATATGTCCCTTCAAATCTGTATTTTTGTATCCTTTGGATAAATACCTAGTAGTGCATTTGCTGGATCATAGGGTACTTCTATTTTTAACTTTCTGAGGGAACTCCAGTACTGTTTTCCAGAGTGGCAGCACCCGTTTGCATTCCCATCAACAGTGCAAGAGGGTTCTCCTTTCTCTGCATCCTTGCCAACACCTGTTGTTTCCTGTGTTGTTAATTTTAGCCATTCTGACAGGTATCTCATTATAGTTTTGATTTGTATTTCCTTAATGATGAGTGATGTTGAGCATCTTAGAAAACACCATTTTAATCAATTGATAACATATCATAGCACTGGGGCAAATCAACTGTGTACTTCCTGATACGAAGATGGTATTTTTATGTGGTATTCCTGAAAAAGATGCATACCTTGAATCTATTCATGAGATAACATCAGGTCAATCTAAATGGAGAGAAATTCTATTAAGTACTGATCTCTATTCTTAAAAACTGTCAAGGTCATAAAGATATGCAAGGATGCAGAAATATTCCATTTGAAGAAGAAAGAGACACAACAACTAAGTACAGTACATGATACTGTGTTGGACTGTGGAGTTATAAATGATTTGGGGGAACAACTAGCAAAATCACATTTGAAAAAATGGCAGATATCTTAGGGCAAAGATTTCTACAAGATTATCTGCAGCTGGGAGTTTTTCTGACAGTCTTCAAATATTTTAGATACTCTTTGTAAATACCGGGGATTTGGCTTACTATCTCTTTTTCAATCTCCTGATGAGCCAAAATGGTCTAATTTCCTTTGAAATTAACTATCAAATTATCTTTACCATTGGGGTATCATCTGTAAAAAGACACAAATAACCAATTAATTCAAAGCAGTGCTACAATCTAAGTGCTAAAATTTTATTAAAAATAGATCTGTTCCACACAAAAATGCCCAATTAATTTCGACAAAGTTGCAAAAGCAATTCAACAGAGGAAGGACAGCTTATCAACAAATAATGCTGGAACAACTGGACATCTTTAGGCATAAAAAGGGAACCTTGACCTAAACTACATACTTTATTAAAAAAATCAACTCAAAATACACCATGGACTCAAATGTAAAATTATAAATCTTCTAGAAAATAACATAAAAGATAAACTTTGGGACCTAAAACTAGGCAAAATGGCTTAGTTTGGCTTAGACTTTATGACAAAAGCATGATCTATAAGGGAAAGTTAATAAATTCGACTGCATAGAAATGAAAAACTCTGCTCTGGAAAAACCACTGTTGGAAGGATAAAAAGACAAATTATAGACCCTGAGAAATATTTGCAAATCATATATCTGACAAAGGCTTTGTATACAGAATATATAAAGAACTTCCAAATTCAGCAATAAAAAAGAAATAATCCAAATGGAAAATGGGTAAAGGACACATATAGACCTTTCACCAAAGAAATTATTCAGATGGGAAATAAACATCTGAAAGGATTTCCAACATCATTAGTTCCCTGGATGAATCTCGATGACGATGACAACCACCACCACCACCAATACCACCAACAGCGCCACCAAAGTAGCTGTTATAGGTCAAATTGTGTCCCTCCAAAAAGATCAATTGAAGTTCTACTTCTAGTACTTCAGAATGTAACCTAATTTAGAAATAAGGTCTTTACAAATTTAACCAAGTCAAGATGAAATCATGACAACTGTCTCTCTTCAAATCTGACTGAAGTCCTTATAAAAAAGGAAATTTGGACACTAACAGGTGCAGAGGGAAGACAACATGAAGACACATAGGGTGAAGATGGTCATGTGCCTGGGGTGATGTGTATATAAAGCCAAGGAAGGCCAAGGATTGTTGGCAGGCACTAGAAGCTGGAAGAGGCGAGGAAGGATATTCCCCAGAGCTGTCATAGCATGGCCCTGCTGACATCTTGATTTCAGACCTCTAGCCCCCACAAGTGTGAAATGATAAATTTCTGCAGTTTTAAGCAATCTGGTTTTTGGTACTTTGTGCAGCTGGCCTAGGAAACAACACTGATATATATTGCATGGTTTCATTTGTGTAATGATAATGAAATAACATAATTATAATGGTGAAACCAGATTAGTACTGATGTCAGTTTCTTGGTTTGGGTGTTGTATTGGGTGTTGTATGGTGACTATTGGGGGTAAGGGGTGTTAGTACAGGAGAGGGTGTACACTATATATTTCTTTGAAGTCTATTGTGAATCTATAATTACTATGAATCTAAAAATTTAGAATAATTTTATTCAAAATAAAAGTTAAGGGGGTGCCTGGCTGGCCCAGTTAGTAGAGCAGGTAACTCTCGATCTTGGGATTGTAAGTTTGAGCCCCAGGCTGGGTGTAGAGATTACTTAAAAATCTTAAAAAGAGAATGGTCAAGTTTCATTCTTCTACATAGAGCTGTCCAATTTTCCCAGCACCATTTATTGAAGAGACTATCTTTTTTCCACTGTATATTTTTTCCTGCTTTGTCGAATATTATTTGACCATCGAGTTGAAGGTCCATATCTGGGCTCTCTACTCTGTTCCACTGGTCTATGTGTCTGTTTTTATGCCAGTACCATGCTGTCTTGGTGAGACAGGAATCCATCAGAATCCTAGAGGAGAACATAGGCAGTAACCTCTTCGATATCAGCCACAGCAACTTCTTTCAAGATATGTCTCCAAAGGCAAAGGAAACAAAAGCGAAAATGAACTTTTGGGACTTCATCAAAATCAAAAGCTTCTGCACAGCAAAGGAAACAGTCAACAAAACAAAGAGGCAACCCACGGAATGGGAGAAGATATTCAACAATGACAGTACAGACAAAAGGTTGATATCAGGACCTATAAAGAACTTCTCAAACTCAACACACACAAAACAGATAATCATATCAAAAAATGGGCAGAAGATATGAACAGACACTTCTCCAATGAAGACATACAAATGGCTATCGGACACATGAAAAAATGTTCATCATCACTAGCCATTAGGGAGATTCAAATTAAAACCACATTGAGATACCACCTTACACCACTTAGAATGGCCAAAATTAGCAATACAGGAAACAACATGTGTTGGAAGGGATGTGGAGAAAGGGGAACCCTCTTACACTGTTGGTGGGAATGCAAGTTGGTGCAGCCACTTTGGAGAACAGTGTGGAGATTCCTCAAGAAATTAAAAATAGAGCTTCCCTATGACCCTGCCATTGCACTACTGGGTATTTACCCCAAAGATACAGATGTAGTGAAAGGAAGGGCCATCTGTACCCCAAAGTTTATAGCAGCAATGGCCACGGTCGCCAAACTGTGGAAAGAACCAAGATGCCCTTCAACGGACGAATGGATAAGGAAGATGTGGTCCATATATACCATGGAGTATTATGCCTCCATCAGAAAGGATGAATACCCAACTTTTGTAGCAACATGGACGGGACTGGAAGAGATTATGCTGAGTGAAATAAGTCAAGCAGAGAGAGTCAATTATCATATGGTTTCACTTATTTGTGGAGCATAACAAATAGCATGGAGGACAAGGGGAGTTAGAGAGGAGAAGGGAGTTGAGGGAAATTGGAAGGGGAGGTGAACCATGAGAGACTATGGACTCTGAAAAACAACCTGAGGGTCTTGAAGGGCCGGAGGGTGGGAGGTTGGGGGAGCCAGGTGGTGGGTATTATGGAGGGCACGTATTGCATGGAGCACTGGGTGTGGTGCAAAAACAATGAATTCTGTTACGCTGAAAAGAAATTAAAAAAATAAAAATAAAATAAAAAATAAAAAATAAAAAAAATAAGGAAATGTATGTAAACAGCTATGCTTGGTACAGAGATTATTTCATTTAGCTCACTGAATGGTGGCTGTTGTCATAACTGTTCATCAGTTACAGTGCCTGTGGAGAGATGTGGCAAGCAGAATATTTAGTAATATTAATAAATGGACATTTATTTCCTTTCACTGAAAAAAAATCTTAAAAAAAAGTTAAATACAAAAAATATGTCTTTCACTTTCATGACTTAGCCATTTGTATAATGAAAATACAACTGAGTCTTCTTTGATAATTCAGGTTCTTGCAGTGACTCACTGTGCCATTCTTAAAGTCAATGGTCACTGTAGAATGTATACACTGTAGAATGTATACTTGAACACACAGTGCCCCTGGGACTTAGCTTGTTTCAATTTCTCCCTGAGGAAGTTGGTTTCTGGTGATTCTCTGTTCCACAAATAAAATACAGAAGGTGGAAGATTTTAGTGCATTGAGGAATCTGTTCCATTGTGTTCCAAGCACCTACACGTCCTAAGTACCACCAATTCTTTAGTACATACACCCACTGAAACCCATACTTGCTGGCAGGCTGCACCTAGGCTAATGGAAGCATATTTCTTGGCAGAGAACTTGGGGCAGGAGGTTATCAGTGTTTTCAACCAGTCCCAATGCAGGGTTTCTTCATCCAGTGAGGCAGATGATCTGCAGTTTGTTTTACTCTGTCCTAGGGTGCCCATCCACTGGGGCTATTGTCGAGACTAGAGATGGTATATCTGACACCTGTTTTTTATTTTATTTTCCATGTCTGCTATCAGCTGGGGCTTTGAGCAACTGAGGCTCTGTGGACAGGAACATGGGGTATATTGCCTCTAAGGACAGTGTTCTGCAGAGTAAATGGCAGCTGCAGAGCCTGATGTTACAGCCCTACAACCTGGAATGTGTGTGAGAATAACAGGAATATGGCAGATGCTAAGCATGTCTTAACATACTGAGAGTCCTGCAGATGGTGGGTGGGGGAGTTCGCAGTCAGCCTTCACTTCACTTCAGGGTTGGAAGGTAAGAGACACATCAGGTGCCTGGACCTCATCATCACTGTGGGCCTGTCCCTGTGCCTGTTGACCCAAATTCTGGGATGGCTCACAGGAAGCACTGTGACTAACTAACGTTAATCACTCTCTTATTCCTTAGGAGAGGTACGAATTCACTAAAAGGTGAACAGAGAAAAGGAAAATGAGGATTGAACAATGGGATGTTTTGTATACTGCAGATGAGATTTGCATGGAGTTAAGGTCAACCAGAGGTTTCTTTCTTGCAGAACCTACGCCATATGTTCAGCTTGCCAAAAACATCCCTTTCTCTTGTCTACTTCTTGCTGATCTGTTGAGTGGGAAGGCAGCCAACAGGTAGCTCCTCTAGGCTGCAGCTCCCCAGCACTGCTGAGACCCCCCTGGGGCTACAGGGCTTCCTTTCCCTATTGATGGCTCAGAGCTGTTGGACAGTTCTAACAGGGGCTAAGCTCAACCCCAAGACTCCTTCTTCCACCTCCTCTCTTTCCTTTCTATAATCTGTGCACCAGAAAAGAACTCACAGTGTTGGGCTGAGAACCTTTCACGTGAGCTATGCCTAAGTTGTTTCATAAGTAGTACTTACCACAGTGGCTGGCGGCTGCACCTGCACAAGGAATGGATTAATTGCCACAGCATGGATCATGCATAAATGGATTTTTAAAATGCTTTTCTATTTTAGCACTCCATTAATTTCTATGAGAGGTTATCCTTTAATAAATTTTATAACACCTTATCAGAGAGAGAAAGGAAGAGGGATTGATTACCTGTGGTCTCTGGTAAATCACTCTGGCATAGAAACTGCAACGGGTACTAAGATCATTAGTCTGGAAAGGCATTGAAAATTATTAGAACATCACAAAAAGCATAAAAATATAGTAAGAATAACTAAAGACCCTGTTAGAAACACAGATGTTACCTGGAGAATTTCTTTTAAGAAGCGGGGAACTGGAGGCTGGTAAAGTTTAGAAACGGGGTCTTCTTCAATTATATCAATTTGCCCCACATTTGGATGAGCAGTAAGGATGTAACAGAAGCTAGGAGGAGGCATGTGATTTTTTACCTGTTTAAAATTAAGGCAACGGTAGAACATAAATATGCTAGTAAAAGACTTAAATATACTATTAAAATCTACTCTTTAATATACAGACATTTATTCACAGATGCATTCTTTTAATCTGGAAGGTTGTATAAGAAATAGATTATGTTGTTTATATCTATGACCAAGCGTTAGAACTTTATGAATTAACTTTTTGAATTTACTATGGATTCAAGACTTCATTTAAAAATTTCATTCTTCAGAGTCTTCTTTTTTTTTTTTTTAAAGATTTTATTTATTTATTTGACAGAGAAGTCACAAGTAGGCAAAGCAGTAGGCAGAGAGAGAGGGGAAAGCAGGCTCCCTGCTGAGCAGAGAGCCAGATGCGGGGCTCGATCCCAGGACCCTGAGATCATGGCCTGAGCCGAAGGCAGAGGCTTAACCCACCCAGGCGCCCCCCAGAAAATATTTAGAAACTTTTTCCTCTTAAATAATCTAGAATTTGGCATTTTTGACAACTATTTTCTTGGTCTAGCACTATACAGAGTCATGGTTCTAGCAGTCTGCTAGGAAGTCAGCTACCACATAAACAAGATGGCCCCCCGTTTTTAGCTTTGGGAGCTGGGGCCCAAAGTAGCTGCTGGTCAGTCTGCTGGATAAAACTCAGGATGGAGAAGAAGGGACAAATTTTGATCAGTTTTGCTACATGTGAGCAACTACCATCGACAATTTGATGCTGCAGGAAAATGGAAATCCCTGGCTCACCTGGTGGTTGAAAGAATATCCATGGAATTTATTTATTAGGTTATGAGTTTGTGCTCTATCTGGTAATTGAGGCTTGGTTCTAATAGTGATTGGGAGGTGGTGGGGAAAACATCCTGTGTCTTAATTAGGATGAGGCTAAGACCCTAATTGTTGCAATGGTATGCAATGGCTGTGGTTTAAAAACATAGCCGTAAATTAACCTCAAGAATGGGGAGTATGGCACAAGCAGAGAAAGCAGCCAGAGTTTGGACTGTGGAGTGAGGTGAGCAAGTCTGAATCTCTGTCCTCCTGACTCACAGTCACTGGACCTATCCTTTTCAGGGATGTGGACTAGGGGTAGGGCCTGGCTCAGCAACTGGCATAGAGCAGGCAGTGACCAGGGGAAGCTCTTTAGATGCTGGCTTACCTTTTCACAGGCTTGGCCATGACCAGGTGCTTTCAGAGGCATCACTGGAGGCCACAGGGTATCAATCAAACTGAAAAGCCCTGCTGTCCTGGAAAAAGAAGAGATGTTGTCGATAGTATTCATCACTTAAGTGCCTCTTTATGACCTGGTCCTATGCAGTTTTGCTTAACAGACACCATCCCTAATGCCAGGGAGATACCATTCAGCATCCCTGTTGATTCAGATGGGGAAGAGAGGGTCACACAGACGAACAGGTCTTTGAAACTGCACAGGAACAGAAAGGATATTGTTCATTAAATTATGATATATCTCCCAATGAAGTATTATACAGCCATTGAAATGGTTACATAGAAAATATTTAAAGACATGGAAAAATGGTTCTGATACCTTAAGTGAAAAGCCAGCAACAAATTACAATGTCTTTATGTATATTTCTATACATGTACCTCCATGTAATAAGCCAAAGGAAAAGGAGACTGAAAGATACAAAAATGATTTTAGTGGGTATCTGAGCAGAGCTCAGAAGTGATAGTCACTTTCCTCATTTGGCTTTTATGTGTTTCCTATCTTTTTCCAAAACAGGTATGCGTTACTCAGATAAAAAGAAAGTTATCTATTTATCAAATTATCTAAAATAAAGAATATAGCCAGACAAAAAAAGGACAAATATTTTGATTCTGCTCATGAAATTCCTAGAGGAGTCAAATTCACAGAGACAGAAAGTACAATGGCGGTTGCTAGGGACTGAGGGAATGGGAAATGGACAGTTAGTGCTGAATGGTTTGGAGTTTTAGTTTGGGAAGATGGAAACATTCTAGAGATGGATGAGGGTGATGGATGTACAATAGTGTGAATGCACTCAATACCTCTAAAAATGGTTAAGGTGGAAAATTTTGTATTATGTCCATTTTACCACAATAAAAAAATCCCATTTTAGTTGCTATATGTATGAGTGTGTATCATACATGCATATCTCACAACGGCTTCTTAGATTTTGCTCTAAGTTTCAACAATGTTAATATATAATATGTTAGTTACATTTTAAAAAGCTTGTGTCCCTAATAACTAACGTGACATATTACTTCTTCAGTGTTTAATAGCAAGTACTGTTTTAGGGGCTTAGGATCTAGCAGTTAACACACCTGAGCAACTCAGAACCTGCAAATCATGTACTAGAGCAAGACTCAAGCACTTCCCCACCTCCTTTTCATTTCTTACACCAATTACAACAGAAAAAGCCCACGCAGAGTGTGGCCTGTGATAGACACCCAGCTCAATATCATTCCTGTGAATTTTCAGGTTCTGGGTCAAAATCAAGCACAAAAAATAAGCAAAGGCAGGAAATCACATGCTAAAAAAAGGAATGCCTAGTGAAAATTCATTCTCTCTCTCTCGGTTATTTCTGAGAAGTAGTCTGCTGCCGCTACTTGTATGAGTGATGGACAGGGCTGTGAGTGACCAGGGCTGGCTAAGGTCAGGAAAGGCTGTCAGGGAAGGCTCAGAGGAGAGGTGACTTCATGTGACCTCTCACTGCCCTTCCCAAGACTAAGGAACTGGGTGGGCCCACTGTGCCTCTGGGTGAGGCGGAGGGAGAGGGAGAGGGGCAACAGGACATGGGCTGTCCACTTGCTCCTTGTCTGCCATGTGCCCAGGACTTCCTTTTCCAGGTTTGGCTGCTTTCTTTTCACTGAGCATGCCTCCTGACTCCTGTTTCTCTGCCATCCCCTCACTGTTTGATGTGAGCTCCCTAGGGGATAGGCATGGATTTATCCCAGATATTTATTTCCACTGCTGCAGAGAAGAGCCCAGTTCATACGAGGTGGTCAAAAAGACTTGGTGACTGAATAACTGATACCCACAAGCGCCTACATACTTCATTGGAGAAATCAGACCTAGCACCTTTGATATGCTCATTTCCTATTTGTAAGTCTGAGAAATGCAATGTTCGGGGACAGACTAATTTTCTAAACCAATAAATAACCCGTTTCTCACCTTAGACCTGACTACATTTCTAAGACAATGCTAGGACTTTACTCAAGCCCGTTGTTTAGAGGGTGTGGGTGTAGCATGGGCCTTGGAGTCAGACCTGGGTCTCACTCTAGCTCTGCCTGTTATGTACTGTGACACCCTAAAAAAGTTGCATGCATGTACAGCATCTATGAGGGTTTCTATGCTCAGAATAAGTAAGTACTCGATACATGCTTCTGTTCTTTGGAGTCCCATAAACTCCATGACGACAGGGTTCTGTGGTCAGTTAGGGTTGCCCTGTGCAGCATATCTGTGGCTTAGCAGGACACACTGGAATGGCAGATTCTGGAAAACTTTGTGTAAAAGACACATGTAAAATCTGGACAAACGGAAGGTTTTTCAATTTATATCCATGAAATCCTTTTTGGTGTAATCACTATTAATATCCCAAGAAATCAGTGTTCCCTTGGAATTTTGAGAAGTGCTGTACTATGAACATAGCCTTCGAAAAGTTCTATTTGAATTTAATGATGCTAATTTAGAGGACGTTATTGGCTAATTTTAAAAGTTTGGACTGGTTACAAGTTTATATTTTAATGTAGACTCTTAGGAATAGGACCCCTATGCATTAAATAAAAAGCGTTGTCTTATAATAAATCAGCTTCTCTCCTGTTTTGGAAAATACATATGATTCAGATGGCTGCTGCTGCTCTGTGAACTAGAACTTTCCTCTCGGGCAGCACACACATTCCTCGAAATGAGTCCAGCCTCTAACTGGGACAGACTTTGTGCTGAAGCTAACTTTTGGCACAGTTAGAGTGTATTGTTTTTCCCATGTCAGTTCATTCCTTACTACTCATTTTTGCATAAGCTTTCACTTTGTTGCATAGGAAACTCATTCTTTCTAAAAAGCCATCCCTTTAAAATGTTTAAAACAACAAACAAGCTGCCTGACAGGGCAGAGACCACCAAAAGTTTATATTTTAATTTTTTAAAAAGTTTATAAAATAAATGTTTAATTAAAATAGAGGGAGAAAAAGGACATATAAAGTCATTATATTTATAAATATCATTTAAAAATCTGAAAACATCATTTTGCCAGAATAAACTTCTTAGGATATATCCTAATTTATAGATTGCATAAAGTGATTCTGCAGAAAAATTTGGGTCACATCTCAGAAAATTAGGCAGTTTCTATATTTTTATTTATAGTAACAGATGTCTTCCCTTTTAAATGGGAAGACATCAAGATACATGCACATATTAAAATTATAATTACCAAAATGCACACTTAAAATACATTTTATACATTTTGTTATGCATATTTTACCATAGTAAAAAATTGTATTTGTCACAAAAAATGAGTAGTATTTTGATTGGGGTCTCTGGGGACTGCTGAAAGGGGTATATTCCCTTCTGTGTGAGATGTGATGCAACATGAACACCTTGAATTCTTTACTGTACCATAGTAACATAGAAGGTGGTATAAACCCCATTTTAAAAATTGAAATATGTTGCAAATGAAAAAATTCATACTTTTCAAGTATACAGTGCACTGATTTTTAATGTATTCATAGAGTTGTGCAACTTTCACCACTACCTTCAGAATGTTTTATCATGCCAATATTACACTCCCTGCTGTGCCCATCTGCAGTCACTCTTGCTACTGTTCTACTAGCTGTTTTTATGAACACTGTAAATAAATGGAATAATATAATATGTGGTCTTAATATCTGCTTCTTTCACTGAGCATCATTTTTTTAAAGGTTAGTCCATGTTATTGCATGTGTCAGTACTATATTCTTTTTTTTTTGGCTGAGTAATATTCCACGGTATGGATATTATCATTCATCAGTTCGTGGACATTTGGGTTATTTCCACCTCTCAGCTGTTATGAAAACTGCCTCTATGAACATCCATGCACAAGTTTCTGTGTGAACATACATTTTCAGTTCTCTTGGGTAGATAAACTAGGAGTGATTTGCTGGGTTATATGGTTATTCTGTGTTTAACTTTTTGAGGAACTGCCAAACTGCTGTACACAGTGCTGTACCATTTTACATTCCCAACAATGTGTGGGGTTATAAATCCAATTTTGCTTGCAAGTTAAATACATATATTTTTTAAAATTTGGAAACATGAGGGGTGCCTGGGTGGCTCAGTGGGTTAAGCCTCTGCGTTCAGCTCAGGTCATGATCTCAGAGTCCTGGGATCGAGCCCCACATCGGACTTTCTGCTTGGCGGGGAGCCTGCTTCTCCCTCTCTCTCTGCCTGCCTCTCTGCTTACTTGTGATCCCTCTCTCTCTGTCAAATAAATAGATAAAATCTTTAAAAAAAATTTGGAAACATGAAACTTTATATCTGGAAGGATTTATAAAAGAACTCTTAGTACTTTTTTTTCCCCTATATTCACTTTTATGCCTTTTGGACACTCTGAAATTTTAACAAGAACATATATTACTTTTACTACCCATTTTGAAAACCAAAAAGTTAGGGGTCTGTTAAAACAGTGGTAACCACTGGGGAGAAGCGTCTTAGAGTGAAAAGAGGATCCTTTTTAGTCACACACAGGTCTGGTCTAAGCCTAGCTGTGACCTCCCTCCATGGGAGCCCCACATGGGGCTGTGGACATGTTTCCAGGGTGGTTGTGGGGACTAGAGAGAATGTAACTTTTGTGCCTGAGTGTGGCATAAATGGCAACTGCTATTGCTATTATTGGTATCTTTTGGGACTTTCAAATAAACTCCCAAAAAAGTAATATTATGTAATTCACAGTTATTTAACTATTACTGCTTTTTAAATTATTTAATCAATAAATCATTTGACTTTTTTAAAACTTACTTTGAACTAACTATAGATTCACAGAAAGTTGTAAAGATAGTAGAGAGATCCTATGTAGCCATCACTTTCTTATAGTCTAGTTATATAAAGTACTAGCATAGAATAAGCTAGTGATATAATTACTCAAAATGCAAAGTGTACTCTTTTCAAAGACACTCCTGTGACCAACAGCATAAGCAGGATGTGGGATCAGAGATTTCCTTTAAATGGTTTTCAACTCAGGGCGCCTGGGTGGTTCAGTCAGTTAAGTGTCTGCCTTCGGCTCAGGTGATGATCCCAGGTTCCTGGGATCCAACCCCCCAGTGGCTGCCTGCACAGTGGGGGAAATTTGCTTCTCCCTCTCCCTCTGCTCTTGTTCTCTCTTTCTTGTTCTCTCTCTCAAATAAATAAACAAAATCTTTTAAAAAATGTTTTTCAACTCTTCCTTTGTTTCTAACAAGAATTACAGGGGTAGCAGACCGACTTGAGGGCATCTCCAGAAAAAGCCTCATAAATTTGGCATAAGAATCTGAAATGGTGTCAACACTCAGATGCCCCTCCTGGGGTTAAAAATAGTCAAGGTGCCCCATCCTAGGACAAGAATATGGTACACGGAACTGAATAAGCTATGCATGCTCAGAAAACACCAAATGGGCATATCCACTTAGAGAACTTTGGGCTGAGAACAGCAGCTTCCCTGCCATTTGAAACAATGCTGTTTATGTATTTTTACATGAATTTTGTAAATTCTTGGTGTAACAAATGATCGACTTCCTCTGGTCTTATTATATTCAGTCTTATTTATCTTGACTGGTAGATAATTAACGTCATTTGGAAAACCAACTACTCAAGTAAGGGAAACTAAGACATTCAGGGTCTCCAGCCCACTGGAAGAAGGTAAAGGTGGCAAGTTTCTCCCTCTGCATACTAGATTAACTGATACTACCTGTTTGCTTGGCCTGTTTTCTGAGTTATTTTCGGGGTTGTTTTCCTCATCTGATATTGTATTATCTAACTACTACTCCCAAGTCTTCACTGGGTAATCTAACACTGTCTGAATCACTTTCTTTTGGGTGTGGACAGAGTGGAATTTGCTCCAGGAGATTTGAGCCACAATGGTGCTGTCAACTATAATAGGAAGGGAACACTTAAGGAAGCAACCTTTCCACTGAGTTAGCTCATACTCAGAGAGATCTTTTTTTTATTTTTTTAAGTCAAGCAGCATGTATTTGGGGTATAAAATGTTCCTAAAATTGGCCATGTACTTGGTAATTTCTCCATACCTACCATGACAGTAGTACTTAGAACTCTGCAACCCAGATTATCTGAAAAATGGAAAACTCTGGAGTTATGTTTCTCAAAGTGGGACTTTGTGAGCCCTGGAGGTCTCTGACACCTTTTTTTGGTGGCCTACAGGGCCAGAACTATTTTCTAGGACTTTATTTTCCTTTTTCATGAGTACACTGTGGAGATTTCCAGAGGCCACAGGATGCATGACACTATAACAGTTTGAATGCACGCAGAAAAGATACTCCACTGTCTTCTATTCAGCCAGACATTAAAGAGATCAGCAAAACATAAAACAATACTACTCTTCTCATTAAAGTGGTTTTGTTTTAGAAAATATTTTTCATAAAAATACTATTTATGTTATTATTTAATGGGTTTATTATTGGGATTTTTAGGTGCACTAATAAATAATTTTTTTCAGTTTTAATTTCAAATATGCTAAGTATTTTTTATAGACTCTTTTTTAAAAGACCTTATTTTTTTGGAGAGAGAGCCTGTCAGCACAAGGCGGGGAGGGACAGAGGGAGAAGCAGACTCCCCAGTGAGCAGAAGTCCATCGTGGGGCTCCATCCCAGGACCCTGAGATCATGACCTGAGCCAAAGGCAGATGCTTAACTCACTGAGGCACTAGGTACCCCTCAAATACAGTAAGTATTAATCAATATAACCCACATTTAAAAAACTCTCCTTGGGTTCTCATTAATTTTGAAGAGTATAAAAGGCTTCTGCAACCAAGAAGTTAGAACTGTTCTTTAAGCCTTAATGTTGCTTAAGACTGACTCCACCATCTTCCCTTCATATCTGTCTGTCACCCTCTATGCACTGGATGATGGCCACCTGCTATTAGAAGACATACGCTGTGCATCTTCCTTCACCCAGCACTGGCTCTACATGCCTGAACGCCTACTCATCAGAAGACAACAAGCTAAAGAAAAAAAAAAAGAAGATAACAGGCTTCAAACATTTCTGCTAAGTTCTATGTTTAGATATAATCACAGTGCAGTCTAAGAAATAATATCTTCCTTATTCCTGAATCATTACTAATAGTATTCAACTTAGACAGGAATATTATTTTCAGTTGTAAATATAACTTTCCACTCTTTGTAAAATTAGGTCAATGCATCTGGTTACTTGTAAATAATATAATAATTCTCATCACTTTATACTTTTTTGTGGCCCAACACTCAAAAAGAATATAGTAGTTCTAGAAGCAGGCCAATTGGCAGTGTTGAGAAAAACCTATGGCGATCCTAAGAAAAATGTCTCCTGGGGATGAGAGCAGTTGGGGGGTGCACACTTGCTCATCCAAGAGAAGAGGCCCGCCTCTAGGAATTGCCTGCACTCCCACTGTGAATGCCTTTGTCAGTATCTAAGAGAACAGCAGAGGTGCCTCATATGTAAGTGTTCAAAACCACTCCAGGAATCCTGTAAAGGCAACAAATCCTCTTTCTTAGTAAGGTATTCCCTCTTGAAAATCCACATATAAGCATAATAATTACAACTACTGAATATTTACTTGGTAATTTTATTATGGGCCAAGTACTCTTTTTGGCATTTTTACCTATATTAAGTTTCATTACAACCCTGTTTGCATAGATAAAAATCACAGCAAATTAAATGACTTGCTCAAGGTTACCCTTTCTAGTAACACATGGTAGTTTAGACTTAGGTAAAAAGAAAGTATTTCTTCAGAGGCCTTATAGCCAGCATGTGCCCTCCACTGCCCATAGCCAGGTGCCTGTGATCTTGCAGGGCTGGCTCCCTTTCTTCCAGTGTTGCTACCTCCTACAGAGGGTCCATGCCACACCCACACCATGCCATGGGAGAGCACAGAGGTTCCCAGGTCCACAAAAACAGTTTGGCCCTGACCCAAGCAGCAAGAGGCTGAAGCCAACTCCATATTAAACCACTCCATCAGGATCTGGTGACATTTTAAAACTTTCTCATGACTGGTATCATCTGAGTCAAAGTTATCTTAGCACAGGTATCACAACACCTCTGTAGATCCTGGCAGTCAGAATGGTAATAGGAGAGCCCCAAGAGAGCTATGTTGGAGAACAGCTGGGCATACTCTCATGGGCAGAGCCCTTTGGCCTGTTCTGGGGAGGTGGTGCTGGAGATTGGGAGGAAGGATGTGTGCACATACGCTTGGGGACACAGGTCTCATTACCAAGGTACTTCTCTACTAGGCGAGGGGAGGCTACATGTGAATGGGGGTCTCGAGAGAAAAAAAGTAAACTAAAGAATCAACGAAGTCATAGAAAGAAATTTTTTGAAGTAGCTAGGTGAGGGGCACCTGGGTGGCTCCATCGGTTAAGCATCTGGCTCTGGCTCAGGTCATGATCTCAGTGTCCTGGGATCAAGTCCCGCATGTGCTCCATGCTGAGCCTGCTGAGACTCCCAGCTTCTCCCTCTCCTGCTCCTCCTGCTTGTGCTCTCTCCCTCTCTCTTCCCTTTGAGAATTTTTCATAAGCCTTGACTTTCCTTTTTAGAAACCTATGGTTTCTAATTTTCTTCTGTCTAATCACACTTGTTTGTTTAATTAATCTAGTATCAGACTCTGCTAGTCATAAATACAGTTTTAACATAATTTAAGAAGAAAACAGACTGTCTTCCAGAAGGCAGCTTATGTCCCTTTATGTCCTTTTATGTCATATTCATTACACTCAAAAGAGAACTTTGAACGAATTAAATAAGATTTTGTCATAAAACTGAAATATATTTCCTTCAAAAAGGGTTTGGTCTACTAGAGAAAACACTACTAGATGGCCCAGGAGTTCCTTAACAAATTGATAGGAGCCATGGAAACCTTGAGATCCTAATAAGATTAGATAACCAGTAATTTAAAATGTATCATTATGCTGGTGAGATTGTAACCTGGGGCAGTTACTTTGGAAAACAGTTTGGCAGCAACCCAGCAATCCTGAGCCTGTGACTCCACCCTAGGGAACTGAGCACTTAGGTCTATGCAAAAATTGTATATGAGTGTTCACAGCAGTTATTATTACTCATGATAGCAAGTGGCAACAACCCAAATGTCCATCAACTGATGAATACATAAATAAATCTGGTATGTCCATATAATGGAGTATCAGGCAGCCATAAAAAGGAATGAAGTACTGCTACATGACACAACATGGAGGAACCTCGAAAACATTATGCTAAGTGCAAAAAACCAGGCATAAAAGACCACAGACTATATGGCTCCAGTTATATGAGGTGATCAGCATATGCAAATCCAGAGACAGAAAGCAGATTAGTGTTTGTCAGGGGCTGGAGAGAATAGGAAGCAAATACTAATGAGTATGGGGTTTTTTTGGGGAGTGATAAAAATGTTCTGAAATGAGACAGTAATGATGTTCGTATACTTTGTGAATATAAAAACTACTAAATTGTATACTTTTAGAAGGGTAAGTTTTATGGTGTGTAAACAGAATCTCAATAAAGCTGATATTTGAAAAGTATAATTAACTTAAGACAAGGATTTCCAGCAAGGAGACCACCAACCCTGACCTGAAATAGGTCCAGTGTTGCACTCTCTTCAGTTCTGCTCAATGATTTTGCTATAAACATCATCTTTCTTCCCTTTCCTACAAGCTCTCACCTAAACGAATATCAAAGCTTCCGGAAAACCAAAGGTTGGGGTACTTCTGTAACCAAACAGCGATGTTGTCATCTTTACTGGAAAGCTTACACAGGACCCAATAAGCAGTATGAGGGCTGGGAGAAAAGAGGAGAGAGAGCCTGGGGAAAAGTAGACAATCCTTATCACCCTTCTTTTATAATGCCTGCTCCTCCTTTTTCTAAATCAAGACAGGCAGGATGTGGGGCACTAGCTCTGTATTCCCCTTCTGGGTATGCCCATACTCCAGGTGAGCCAGGTATGGAGCTGACCCATGGGAGTAAGTCCATGGCCCTGCACAGGCCTGCCCTGAACTCTGAGACAGAGGCTGTATGTGTGCTGATGCCCAGTGCTTATGGAAGCTAAGGAGAACATGAATACTATGAAAAGACATCATTTTCATCTGAGTATACATAAACATCTATGTAAAGACATGGACAGCTTTTGGAATAGGTTGTTCTGACTGATGGCTGAATTTCAAGGAGTGATTTTATATTTAAACCTTCTTTGGTGATGAGGAAGATACTGAAAACAACAGAATGCATACTTTAAAACAGCTTCAGTAATACTGCTGGGATGGTTGTATTCACTGTGAATGCACCACTAGCTGGGCCTGAACCTTAGCAGCTGTACACAGGTGCTCATGCAGCCCTCTAGGCATTCCCCTGCAGGGACATACCTTTCCCAAGGTTGAGTAGCCAGCAAGGGTATCAAATCAGGCATTTTGACCACAGAGACATTTCCCTACTAAGAATATCCCACAAATACTTTATAGATGTAGGGAATAACATTTTCCAAGGCTAGTCAACAGAATTTCAGGAAGGTAATTTTCAAACTGTAGATAGCTGGAGAAACTGAAAAAAAAAAAAAATGAGCTTTTTGCACCATTCCTTTCAATGACTGCTATAATTATGTAAGATAAATTTCTAACTCTGGAATGCCTCATATTGCTTATATTAAAAAATGTTCTTCTTGGGGCGCCTGGGTGGCTCAGTGGGTTAAAGCCTCTGCCTTTGGCTCAGGTCATGATCCCTGGGTTCTGGGATCAAGCCTCACATCAGGCTTTCTGCTCAGCAGGGAGCCTGCTTCTCCCTCTCTCTCTGCCTGCCACTCTGCTTGCTTGTGATCTCTGTCTGTCAAATAAATAAATAAAATTTTTAAAAAAAGGTCTTCCTAATGCCAACTCTTTCTTTAAGATTCAAGACATAAAAATATTAACTAGCACAATTTTGTATAGAACAAGTTCTTTGCAAGTTTCTGTTCTACTCTAGCAGGAAATCTCTTTTTCTCTCTCTCTCTCTCACACACACACACACACTACTTGGGAAATAGGGAATTCCTGCAACATGTTGCTATCTGCAAGTCTGCAAAGTTCTAGGTCTTTCTTGTGTCCAGGTGGTATTTATTATTTCAAAAGTGTCACATGTTTTATTCACTCACCAGTGTGGAGGCAGGAACACCCACGTTTCCACAGAAAATCTGTCAGCCCGTATTTTTTGATACATGTTTTTTACCAAACATTATTACAAGTATGCTGATTCTTGAAAAAACAAAACAAAACAAAACTGCTCCCTTACCATTGACTATCATGACTTCACATACCAAGTAGCCTCCTTTCATATACTCTAAGACTGAAATAATTTACAATGGGGTGTCAAATAATAAAGAAGAAAACAATAAAACACTCTTTACCAAGTGAGTGGGTTCCAATCTAATTAATCAATCAATCTGCACTACTGCATGGACAGCTTCAGGGGAAAAACTATGGAAACACAGGGAGGGGCACAGGACCTTTTCCCCAACTACTGGGGCAGGAAGCAATGTCAGCCACCACCCTACCCGCCCCCCCCATCCCACGTTCTGAAACTGGCATTTCTAAGCATACATCATAGAGAGGGAGCCTGCAGCAGGGAGGCGCTCATGCCTTACCTCCACCCCCGGACCCCTCCAATCACGGACAGTAACTGAGGGAAGGTGGTGGTTTATTTTGTGATCCAGCACTTGGTGTGGGCCACACTACCCTGTACCCCTGAGCCCAACCCAAGCAAAATCAAACTAGATTAGGCTTCAGGACTCCATAAAAGAAGCAGAGTTTGCTGTGGAGCCATTTAAAACTATGTTTAAGGTCAAATATTTACTCTTGATGATCTCTGAAATGGATAAAATAATATCTGCTTTAAGGGGTTATTCTGAGGACTATATACATCCAGCATGGTATCTGGCATACAATAAATAGTAGTCCTTGTTATTATAAACACCCTTTTGACTTTTACATTTTACTGTTTCCCTGGATGCCTGGGTTAATCTCATTACCTGTAAGCACATTTCTTGGACCTGGGGGAGGGAGACCCAGACTCCCACTGTGCTGGGCGTGGTCCCAGGAGAGCTAAGGGTCATTTCAAAGAGGCTTATGATGCTCCATGAAGCCTGCCTGTAGGGTTATGAAAACAAGTCTAGTTACATACTCTTGGCCCAAGCAATTCCACTTTGGGAATGCTCTCCCAAATCAAAGTACCCATTCATGACCTCAGGGTATTAAAGGATTTCTTAAACAAGTGAAATGAAAGCAGTTACTATAAAGGAAAAGATTGACAACTTTGATAAATTAAGTATTTCAGCTAATAAAAAAAGAACAAAAAGACATACCACCTATATAATACATAAACCATATAGAACCACTGAAAGACTCATGTTCAGAATATATAAAGCTCAATACTCCAAAAGAACAACAAGCAACAGACTTGAATAGACCAAAGAGGAAATACAAATATCCAATAAACACAGCAAAACTTTCTCAGCCTCAGTAAGCAAGCAAGGAACTGCAATTTAAACAAAAATGAGATTCTACTATAATTCCATCAAGCTGAAAAAGAACAAAGTTTGGAGAAAATAAGGAGAGTAAAAATACCAAATAATGGAAAGAAAGAAGAGCAGCAAGAACAGTTTACAGTGCTAACAGTCCAGGAGACTGGAACTCCTGCTTTTGGAAACCAGTTTAGCATTACCTACTGAGGGAGAACAAGCCCCCTCCTCCCCACCATGACAGGCACACACTTGTACACTAGGGGCCACAAATCACTGGGCTTATGCCACTGTCTGTAATGTCCAGAAATGCCTAGAATGATTATATGAAGGAATAGCCTGTGGTAAGTGCACAAATCTAGAATGAAAATGAACAAATCAGAGTCACCTACAATAAATGCATGTATCTTACTAAGTTCATTGGCATAAGAAAGTATCAACAACACACAGGTGCTCAAAGTGAGGGCCCCCAATCTGAGTTTCTCAGGGCTGTGTATGGTTGGGGACTGTTGGCATCTCTTTGGCAAGTGAAAGAAGCAAAATTTAAGAATACACACATATGGTAGCATCTCTATAAAGGTAAAAACCAGGCAAAGCTAACTACATTTTTAAGAATGTATGTAAAATGCTAAAACTATAAAGAAAAACACAGAAGAAGTCTGAGGACAGAGATGACCTCCAGCGGAGGGACAGGAGATGTCACCAGGAAGGACACATACTGGGGGTGGGTTCTGGACACTGATCATGTTTTGTTTCTTGAATTCTGTAGTGGCTTCATGGGTGTGCTTTATAATTATTCTACACTCTATAATTATGCATTTTTCATAGTTTGTTATATTTCACAGTAAACAAGTTTAACTTAAAAGATCAATAAATAAAGCAGACATGTATATTCTCACACAAGGATGTTTGTTGCAGTTTGAAGTGGAAAAACTGGGAACAACCGGAATGTCTGACAGGAATCCTTAGGATATTATTAAGTGAAAAAAAGCAAACCCTATCTCTTTGTTTAAAGATGTGTTTACATTCATGAAGAGAGGTATGAAGGATCACACTCACTGGAATGAATACCAAGTGGAAAGAGAGATCATTAACTTTCCTTTAGTCTTTCTATTAATTATTTGAACAGCAACAACCATGGTTATATTATTATCTTATTTGCAGATAATATTGAAAGTTCTAGTGTGAGGTTTTTACAAATGTGTGATCCACGTTCAGTGGCCTTCATGATGATCCACATCATTGTTGGCAATTCTAGGAAGGAAGCAAATTGCCATTTTTAAAATGGTAATGAAAATTACCCTTCTTGGAATTTGTATTTTCCTTAATAAGTGTCTAAGTAACTGAAAAAAGAAACTCTCTAACTAAACCTGAAGCACTCAGTGTATTTATTTACTATGGATCTGATAGTATTCTTGGTTACTCAAGATAATTCTAATGTAGATAGCTTATTGCTATTGTTTAACAAAAACAATGGAAAATACCAAGAATCTAATTTAATACCAACACCACTAACAAAAAGTAATCGGATTTCTTATTTAAGGGCGAGGGACTATAATTATAAAGTGAGTGGGAAAGTTACAGAAATGAATTCCCCTAAAACTGGAAGTAATTAAATGTCAGCTGCAATATCGAAGATGCAGGCTTTGGATTTTGATGGTCCTGGCTTGAGGCCCAGTTCACATATGTGGAGCCAAATTATTTAATTTCAGTAAGCTTCAGGATCTTCATTCAAAACAGAATAACATCACCTGATTTGCCAGCTAGCTGGATGGTTAAATGAAAGATAGACCTTAGTGACACTGAAACTTTTTCTTTCTGTGCCCCATATTAACAGACAGATGTTTCTTTGGCAAATTCATAAAGATTTAAGAGTATTCTATCTAAAATTAAAAGTATAAGATTCTCAAAAAAAAAAAAGTTTAAGATTCTCCAATCTGAAAGGCCAGCTAATGATGGCATATTTAAATTAAGTATTTGATTTCATATTTGAGATTAACAAAAGAAGACATTCCCATTCAGCTTCTGAATTACATTGTTAACTGTGCCCTCATAATAACTATTGCCGCAGGCTATTAACCTGAGAGAGGGAGGAAAAACTATATTCATATGTAAAATGTTTATAGGAGCAATTAATCCTCAATAATTACTTTGAAACTATGCTGCTAGAGCCCTAAGGAGCCAGGCAGAGACGCTGTAGTTGTCTCCACTCATCCACCTTCCAGGAATAAACAGAATAGCTCCACATAGATTTGTTGTCACATTTCAATTGTACTTTAGATTTCTATTTTTTAAAAAAGTTCAAAAGTTTTAAAACTACTAGCCTACTGGTAGATAATTATGCTTTTTATGAGGAAAAGGACAGCAGGGGGAAGAAAGAGGAATTGTTGAGACTTTCAAGAGAAGGAATGAACGAAAAAGAAAAAAAACCAATAAACCCTGTTCATTTACTGAATTCTAGAGTTAATGTGCTGCAAGGCAAATTAACTAGATAAACTGCTAACCTGGAGGGACAGGTACTGGTTGTTTTTGTGTTTTTTATCAGCTGATCTTCCTTCTGGTTTCTTTGATCCTTGTTTTAACTAAATCTCTCTGTACTTTTAAATCTACTGGTTTTATTATCTATTCTTTCCCATTATGATTGGGCAATTGATAAGGTCTGGCAATTTCCAACTGGATTTCTATTCTTTTTGGAAAAAAGGGGAACCCTTCCAATTTCTAATTATCATTCTTCTAAATCACTCTGTTGTCTTTCTCTTTCCATTTTATTTATAAAAAACAAGACAACAAAGTCTTAGATCAATTCAGGCCGGATTTCTACTTTTCAGTTAATTAGAAATGAAAAAATAAAGTAGGAGGAAGAAGGAAAGAACCACTGTTTATATGGTGTTTCAGACTGTATGAAACACTTTTATGTATTATCTCATTAAATTATCCTAACAGTCTTGGGAAGTAAATGCTATTTATTCTGATTGATAACTAAGAATGGGATTAATTCCAATCAATCAGCACACATAAAAGCTAATATATGAATCAGATATATTGATTCTGAGACCAGTGCCCTTTATCAACACTGAATCCCCGTTGCCTCTGCTCAATGTCCAGCAAAGTTCTTGGAAGTGTGAGTTCTGTTTTTTAACCAGCAGGTCCCCTTGCATAGGCCTGGCAGATACAGTTAATGTAATTACAAATTAACTTGGTTCTATTTTGTCTCTTGGTTATGGGAGAGTATGTAGTGAAGTCAGGGAGGAAGATCAAAGATATTTTTGACATTAATACTAAAAAAAATATTTCCTATGGCCAAGAAATATTTGTGACTATTTTGGTTCTGACTTTATCATTTGTTTGTCAGGATTTTACTGAAAACTATGTTAACTGCTACAAAGGACATAGGGAAAAATAATACTTGGCTTCTGAATGGTAGTTGTTTTTGGTCAAAAGTTAATGAGAAAATAAATTTATGGCTGGGAGAATGCTCTCCTATGGACGTCTGCCTGGAAACCTGATGAACCTGTAAGTCACACCATGAAGGCCTTCTTGTTGAAGCTTTCCTACTGACTCAGGCAAATGAGGGGGATATCCACCCACTCCAGCAAAAACCTTATGATACTGTTATTGTTTCCAAACAGCCTCTCTGCTAGAATGTGAACTCTCTGAAAACTGAAACTAGGATATCATCCATGTGTCCACAGTAAGGTGATGTGTTAATGAATAAGGGAAGAAAAAGAAACATGTAAAAGTCTATAGTCAAAACAGAATTTCTTTAGCTAATGGACTACAATGCAAATTTGTTTTTATTGAATAGTTTTTCTAAGTACTATTAGGGCAGTAGTCTTGACAATGGTTAGTGCTTGACGTGTGACGTTCAAAGAGAATCTCTTAGGCGGTTTGTGGTTGTCATTCAAACTTCCTGTGATCAATCTGGTAGGCGTGCCAAGCCTTACTGCAATCTCTTGTTTTTTTCTCTTTGTATGCTTTAATCAATGTCTTGATTTTCACTATCACTGATAATAAAAACAAATTAGAGGAGCTACAAAATAGCTTTCTTACCTTAAGGATCTTTCATTGAAAGATAAAGGTGATGAATGATCTAGTGGGGTGCCCATTTTCATAAATCTTTGTCTTAATTTCCCCAAAATAACAGTTAAGGTTAAATAACTGGCATTTCCTTTTTGAGCCTCTATTCCCTAGTTATCCCTTTTTGATATATGTGAAATTATGTCCAGAGGTTCCATTTAGAAACTATTTTTCTCCACCTGGATTTATGAAACATTTGTAGCCGTTTTCATAATTCCATGTAAGCACATTTTAGGCAACTGGTTCATTCTTTTTTCCTTTTTAAAAACTGAGGTAAAATTCATACAGCATAAAATTAATCATTTTAAAGTACATGATTCAGGGAGCATTTAGTACATTCACAATGTGGTAAAACAATCACCTCTATCTAGTTCCAAAACATTTTAATCATCCCCCAAAGCAGGCCCCGTACCCATGAGCAGTTGCTCCCATTCTTTCCTACACCCAATTCCTGGCAGCCACCAGTCTGCTTTCTGTCTTCAAGAAAAACAGGCATTTCATATAAATGGAATCATATAATATGTGACCTTTAGTGTCTGGGTTCTCGCTCCTAGCATAATGTTTTCAAGGTTCATTCATACTGTAGCATGTGTCAGCATTTCACTCTTTCAACTCAGTTTATTTTTTATTTTTTTTTTTAAAGATTTTATTTTTTTTTATTTATTTGACAGAGAGAGATCACAAGCAGGCAGAGAGGCAGGCAGAGAGAGAGGAGGAAGCAGGCTCCCTGCCGAGCAGAGAGCCCGATGCGGGGCTCGATCCCAGGACTCTGAGATCATGACCTGAGCCGAAGGCAGCGGCTTAACCCACTGAGCCACCCAGGCACCCCATCAACTCAGTTTATTTTTGACTTACTAAAAACCTTTTTTGTTTGCCACTTTATTTACTCTCTGGAATACATGCCTTCCTTTACTTCCGATTATATTTCTTTTATTTTTCAGATTGGGATTATTCATAATTTTTTAAAAATTTGGGTATAGTCGACACAATGTTACATTAGTTTCAGGTGTAGAACACAGTGATTCAATTTCTCTATACATTATGGGCTATACTCAGCCCATACGTAGCCACCATCTATCACCATATAAAGCTATTGCAATGTCACTGACTATATTCCCTATGCTGTACCTTCCATCCCTGTGACATATTCATTCCATAACTGGAAGCCTGCACCTCCACTCCCCTTCTCTGATTTTACTTATCTCGCCACCCCCTTTCCCTCTCGCAACCATCAGTTCTTTGTATTTTATAGGACTGATTCTCCTGTTTATTCATTTGTTTTGTTTTTTAGATTCCACATATGAGTGAAATCATATGGTATTTGTCTTTCTCTGATTTATTTCACTTAGCGTTAATAGGTTCAACTATGTTGTTGCAAATGGAAAGTTTCCACCCTTTAAACAATCTTGAGAAAGAACAACAAAGCTGGAGGTATCACAGTCCCAGATTTTAAGATACACTACAAAGCTATAATAGTCAAAATAGTATGGTACTGGCACAAAAATAAATATGTGGATTAATAAGGGAGCCTGGAAATAAGCCCTGCTTATATGGTCAATTAATCTGTGACAAAGAAGGCAAGAATATACAATGGGGAAAAGACAGTCTCTTTGATGGATGGTGCTGGAAAACTGGAGAGCTACATGAAAAAGAATGAAACTGGATCACTTTCTTATACCATACACAAAAATAAACTCAAAATGGATTGAAGACCTAAACATGAGACCTGAAACTATAAAAAGCCTAGATGAAAAACAGGCAGTAATTTCTTTGACAATGGCCAGAGCAACATTTTTCTAGATGTCTCCCGAGGCAAGGGAAACAAAAACAAAAAAACTATTGGGACTACCTCAGAATAGAAAGCATTGGCACAGTGAAAGAAACTACCTATTGAATGGGAGAAGATATTTGCAAAAGACATATCCAATAAGGGGCTAATATCCAAAATATATAAAGAACTTATACAACTCAATACCAAAAAAACAGTCCAATTAAAAAATGGACAGAAGACCTAAATAGACATTTTTCCAAAAAACACATCCAATGCTAACAGACATGTGAAAAGATGCTCAATGTCATAAGTCATCAGGGAAATGCAAATCAAAACTACAATGAGAAATCACCTTTTATCTGTCAGAATGGCTAAAATGAAGAAGATAAAAAATAACATGTGTTGGTAAGGATGTGGAGATAAAGGAACCCTTGAGCACTGTTGGTGGGAATGTAAATTAGTGTAGCCACTGTGGAAAACAATATGGAGATTCCTCACAAAATTAAAAATGTATCAATAATTCCACTACTGGTATTTACTTAAAGGAATTATGAACAGTAATTAAAAAAATATGCATCCCTATGTTTATTGCAGCATTATTTACAATAGCCAAGATATCTAAGCAACCCAGGTGTCCACTGATAGATGGATAAGGAAGATGTGGTTTATATATACACATACAATGGAATATTACACAGGCTTGTGATTATACTTCTGTGTTTGCACAGAGGTAGTATTTTGGAGCTGGTATTCAATTTGTTTGTTTTTTTCTGGCAAAGTTCTATCCTCAATCAGATTTTACAGGAGAGCTTTGGAGAACAAACTATAGATTAGATTTTGTCCAAACCTGAACAGGAATTGGGCTCTCATAAGTCACTCATTGGCTAAGGGCCACCTAAACTAAACTAAGGGGGACTCAAATTCTCAGATACTTCCAGCTGTGTCACAAGCAGACAAAACAGTATCTATGGCGAGGGCAGTCTTTTGAAGACAGACAGATGTGGGCCCACAGATGCAAAAGTACAAAGAAGCTGGGGATGGGGGTGAGTACAAAAGAAATGACATTAGGGCTTTAAAGGGGATCTGGTCCAATATCAGTAGTTGTTTGCTACAGGAATTATTTATTAATTCTGATTAAGTGATTCTCAATCATTAAACAAATGATTCATTTAGTGATTCTGAAACATTTTCATTTTTAAAGAATTATTCTTTAAATAATTAAAGAATTATTCTTTAAAGATGTTCAAAGGGAAAAAGTATCTTTGTCTACAAAGTTAAAAATAAAAGCATCCCTGAAAGGGAAAGTAATAACCTCAAACCTAAAGAGGCCTGAAGGTTATTTGGTCTAGTCATTTCATTTCCAGATGCATCAGAGGCCAGAGTTACTGGTATTGGTAGCACAGACAGGAGTACAGTCTAGGTCTCCTGATTTCAAGTTAAGGCTCTTTCCACTCTGCAGAATGTCCATTTGGGTGCGCTCAAATGAGAGAACACCACAGCAACAAAATAAGGGGATGCGGGCAGCACAGATATATAAGAAATTCTCTATAATGTCAGGAAAGAAATACATCAGAACCAACAACATACATACACAATATTAACTAAGAAAGGTTGAAGAAGGAGGGGGGGGTTACAATCTTGAAAAGATTTGCTTACTTCTATTTACTGTTTTATTCTTATTTATGCTTCCCTGTACAATTGTTAAATAGAGACCAAAAATAATCCCACTTTAAAGGACAACAGAAAGATTTAATTTTGAATTAAAATACTCATGTCAAGAAACAATGGCAGAGAGAAAACAATAAAATCTATAGGGAAAACACAAAACATACTTCTAAACTGATTAAGGACTTAAATTAATACCATGATGCTTGTCTAGGGGGAGCTTCCTGTTGCTTCTTTGAGCATTATTGGTTTTAAGACTTAGTACATTCTCTTTTACTGACATTTTATTCACCTTCCAGAAACTTAAGTGAATGCCAGGAACAATTTTATTTTTCAAAATCATGAAATTATCATTAAGAACATCCCTTAAAAGGAGGGTTTCCAACCACAGCAATTAATAAGAGTTTCTGGACCTCAAACCCCAAGGGAACTATGTGGCTCTTTAAAAGGGTGGCCTTTTTGAAGAAGGAAAACCAAAGGAAGGAAATTACTACATAAGTTTCTTACCCAAGGAGAGCTCTCACTACCACATATTTCCTGTTAAAGGAGCATCTGAAATGGTTCCTCAATAATAACCCTAACCCAACCCAGTCAACTTGCATTGAATAATTTCTAATGATTCCCTTCAACTGCACTTCTGTGCACTCTGGGTCACACCCAGCTGAAGCAAAGGCAAAGGTCTACACAGGAGACTGAACTCCATAGTGTCATATCACACTGGAGCTTTACTATAGCCCACTGTGTGACCCTGGGCCAATCATCCTCACCTCTAAGATGGGGGTGAGAACAGAGTCTTCTCCCAATGCATGGAAAACTTTTTTCTGTGAAATATTAAGTAATGGACATTCACACTTTCCCCGTCCTTGATAAAGTGTTTTCACAGCACAACCCCATGCATGTTGCCTTAAACGCTGTGAGGAAACCAAAGGTCTATGTCCAGAGGTTGAAAGAGACTGTGGCCTTCATCTGCACTGGATACAAGGTTTAGGACCAAACGGTTTCCATTCTTCCTGATAAAATTGAGCTCTAATCATTACCACTTATTATGTACAAAAATATACATTCAAATCCTGTGGAAGAAAATTCCAAGATAAACCCAAGGAAACAACTACTGTCCATTTCAAAAATATTTATTATGAGTGTGTCAGATGCTAGGAAATAAAATGGTGAATAAGAAACAGCACCTACCCTCACAGAGCCTAACAATGGGCAGACCAGTCTGAAATACTGGCCACCAGGCATTCTAATCAATGTCAACTTTTATTGATTGTCTACACCATGCAAAGGAATGTGACAATGACCAAGACAAGGTCTGATGTCTTGGTGTGACTCAGAGTCAGGCACATTGTACAGGCCAGCTTGGGAAAGCCATTCCAAGATTCCCCATGAAAGCCTTGATGTTTGTACCTTATTACTAAAAAAATTGACCCATTCAAATTTATGTCTATGATGGCATTCTTATTTACATTAAAGTATACCTTTCTATACATGTCAGCAGGAATCCCAAGAGTCCTGGGCATGGGAATTGAAGTGAGTAGCACTATGACCACTGGGTGCCCAGGAGGAGGAGGGGAGGCGGTGATCCAGCAGGAACTGCTGCAGGGAGATAAAGGAAGCAGTGCTGGGTATAGGTGTCAGGATTCTTATTGGAGAAAGCATCTTAAGACTGGCCTGTGAGAGAAAGGTTAGGCTCAAATAAGGCCCAGGAGAAAAAGCAAAGTGTTCTAGGCCTAGGGCATGTCCCTGAGTGGTAGGACTAAAGGGCACAAGTGCAGCAGGCTGGGGACTAGCATTGGGGCTTATAAAGGACTTCTGAATCCTGACTATGAGGTTAGTGTTTGAACCAAATGACTAAACTTGGCTTCTAGTATAAAAATTATCAGTACTTAATCTGTTACCTTTAAAACAAAAGTTGATAGTTAAACAATAACTATTAACTGGATCATTCTCTGAAATGCACCACCCCACACACAAAGTGCCCACCCCTCACTCTATCTGGAAAGCTGACCAGACAGCAGCTGCTCTCCTTATCTTTAGTCTGGCCCGAAAAGGAGATAATGGAGACAGTCTTCCCTCCCTTCCTCATTCTAGTCCTTAGCCCCAGGCTTTTCCTATTCTCTTCAGGGTTCCTAAAACTTGACCTGCTCTCCAACCACCCAACCCCCGCAAGGTGGCTACTTAACAGCCCACAGGCTTCTGTATTAGGCACTTGCCAGTCAGTGCCTGCTTGGGTCACCCGTGGCTTTCCTGCTGGTCCATGATCTCTTGGAGGGAAGTCTATTTTTATACTCCTGGTGGAGCTGTCTGTAGGTAGCAGAAATTAAGATTAGTTCCTAACTGGTTCTTTGTTCTCCTCTCAATTGCTACAGAAGTTTCCAAATCTGTAGCCCTGCCCCAACCTCTCCCTCTATATTAAATCCATTATAGGTACAACAGCAGGATAATCTTAACTCCATTTTTGTTTTTATTATCTCTTCTTTTCTTCTCTCAAAATCTCACAGTGGCCCTAATTTTCTCTTAGACTGATGTGGAATCCCTAAGAATAGTTAGTCTTTATCTTGTTGACTTTATACCCCAGTATATTCTGGTTTAGGATAAATCCCAAAAATCTAGCACAGAGCTCAGTGCCACAGCCATTAGTCAGGGACATAGCACCAAGAAGCACTAAATCCTTATAGAATGAACTATAGAAGCACTAAATCATTATTATAGAATGCATTATAGAAGCACTAAATCATTATAAAATAAATAAGTGAATTATCTTTTCAATAAATCCTCTCATTTCCTCTTCTGCATACATCTCTCCTGATCCTAGGTGTAAATCTTCACAGATAACATCTTACCAATCTGAAGACAGCTTTTCCTTCTGACAGGTCAGGACGTTTATAGCATTTGTTCTCACTAACTTCTTTTATGAAATCTGCGATCAGCCAGTTAGGATCTAGTCAACTAAAACATTCATGTCAACTTCTTCCTTGTCATCCTGGGTACTCAGGTAGAGCCTCCTGTACATAGTGAGTACTGACTAAATACTCTTCAATAAAACCTTTTCTTAAAGGGCGAGTCAACAGGTCTAAATCAAATAGTACCTACAAATTAGTCATTTTAGACACAGAGATCAGTGGGTTTTAACAAGTTGGGACATAAATACAAGTAGGATTCTGAGCTGAAAGAATTTCCTCCCCCCCCCACAAAAAATTTGGCTAGCTATATTTTCCATTTCTATAGGGTTAACACATATTTTAGGAAACCTTTTCTCCCTCAGTATTGCCCTATCATATAAAAATAAAAATGTAAAATAATCAACAATAAAAAGATAAAGTGCATACACAGAATTATGACATCAAAGTCATGTGACTTTTCCGCTCGTTTGACCCACTAAACTGCTGCACAGGCCACATGGGAAGACAAAGGTCAGGGGACATGTCTTAGGAAGAGAGAGTCACTGGACAAGTAATAGCAGGGAGTGCTCTAGAGAAGAAGAAAGCATGGGCAGAACTCCACATTCTGTTTAATGAGCATGCCTCAGCAGTGGTGTTTTTTTTTTTTTTTTTTTGAAAACGGTCTTTTTTTCTTTAAATCTAGGCTATTTTTCTGAGTCTTTTTGTTTTAAGCAGTCAGTTTGGACATCCAACTCCAAAAATATATCAGAGGAATAGAAAAGATATGATTGTTGTTTTTCTGCAAGGCTTCCCAAATGAGGCAGGTGGACAGAGCAGCCCATACACCAGTCCAACAGCCTGCCTGACTCAATAGCTCTGAGGTCATCGGTCCACTTCATAGCCCTTGTAGGGAGTAGTAATTTTCCATCACGAGAAGCGTGGATCAGATGAAATCTGGTAGCCAAGATCTAAAAGACTTCATGACTTAGCCCAAACACAACTATTTTCCAACTGGCAAAAAAGTTATTTTCTGTATTAGATACTAGAAGTATATAGTTATAATTAATCATTTTAGCTTGAATTTTCGGAAGTAAACATATTTTGTTAAGGTTTATGAGAAGTATATTTTGTTAGAGTTTATGGGAGTTGCCATGAAACACAATAATTTGGGGGAAAATAAGAGACAATTTGTTTTTACTGGGCCATGGATGGATGACTGACAATGGATGATATCACCAAATAGGCAATTATAACATCCAGCATTCCTAAATGATTTAATAATTTGTTTTGAAGAAATATAGTTTCCAAAGGAACAAAAAGACAATCTAAACATTTATTTGGATAGCTGTGTGACAAAATAAAATTAAATATATAAGTAAAGAAATTAATCCCAACCTAAAAAAAAATCAAATATTTAGTCACAACCCTAAAAATGGTATGGATTCCAGAAAGTTTGTTTGTAAATGAATTATTTGCAATACTCAGTACATTTCCTGTGGAAAAAACATTTCCTGTGGGATGTTGTGGATAGTAGTAGGGCTCCCCTTGTAACCCACAAAAAAAATAGATTAAATCATAGGAACACATAAGTATAATGGTAAAAGAACATCAACTTTACAGAGCCAAAGACTTGGGATTGCAGTGGCTCTGTCATTTACCAGTAGAACTGCCACTAGAAGTTATGTGCTACAGTTTCTAGCAAGAAGTAAGCCTCCCAGAGCAGCTGCTGTCTAGCCCAGAGCACACCAGGAAAGCAGGCAGCTAGAGAAGCTCTGCTGCCCCTTAGGAAGGATTTCCTGTGATGGAGAGCCCACTTAGATTCTGTTGTGCTCAGGTGGGAGGCTTATGTGTAGAATTCATGTCAAGGAAGATTACTTCCAAATGGCCCTGATAGAATTAATGCTATCAAGTCAAGATGTTGGGGCAGTGAAACCACTTGCTGTTAACTACATAGTCTTTTCAGAAGCTTGTAATTCTTTTTTTTTAATTTATTTTTATTTATTTATTTATTTTTTAAGATTTTATTTATTTATTTGACAGAGAAAGAGAGGGAGTGAGATCACAAGCAGGGGAAGTGGCAGAGGAAGAGGGAGAAGCAGCTCCCCGCTGAGCAGGGAGCCTAATGAGGGGCTCTGAGCCGAGAGCAGATGCTTAACCAACAGAGCCACCCAGGCGCACCCAAATGCTTGTAATTCTAAAACTTAGGACTAAAATGAGGTTCAACCTTAATAAAGATAAGTTTCATGTGAAACTTAAGCTTTTCACACATGCAGATATGCTTTCTAAATATCTGGGTAAATCTCTCTCCACTCCCAATATATAAGGCAATTAATTGTATTATAATACAGCCACCCTTTTATAAACAAAAGGAAGCATTTGTCATAAGACAAATCTGCATGGATCAATAAAATATCCTTATATCTACCTACCCAGGGCTTATAGGGGGGATCTTTCTATGAAATACATGTTTTTCAGGAAAATAAGCTCTTGGGCAGAGCCATCACTCACCTGCATAGTACCATATGAAAGCCCGATGAGACATGGAGTTGTGGTCTCTGGAAATGCTGACTGCCTACAGAGGTCAGTCAGGACAATACTCTAAATGCTCACAGTTCAGAATGACCATGCCTGGAAATGTTCATTATGCAAATCACTGGAGGAAGCTATCAATAACTGCTTCAAAATCAGAACATCAGATATTCATAATGGGTTTTTTTCTCTCTCAGATACTGGCATAAGTGCAGATGTTACTATCATCAAGTAAAAAATTAACACCAAGAGAGTTAAAATAACACACTATTCAAGGAAGGAGAGATTACAGTAAGATAGAGAAAATCTCAAATATACTGTTTACACTAATTCTCTATATTATTGGATAGTTTGATTAAAAATGTTTCTTCTGGGCGCCTGGGTGGCTCAGTTGGTTGAGCGACTGCCTTTGGCTCAGGTCATGATCCCGGACTTCCAGGATCGAGTCCTGCATCAGGCTCCCAGCTCCCTGGGGAGTCTGCTTCTCCCTCTGACCTTCTCCTCTCTCATGCTCTCACTCATTCTCTCTCAAATAAATAAAAAAAATCTTTAAAAAATAAATAAAAATGTTTCTTCTTTCCCTAATTTATAGATTTAGCCATAGTTTGAACGAGATCTACACATAATTCTACCTTGCCTATCCAAAACCACATTTTAAGGTGGAGTGCCATGAAACTTGACAGAGAACAAAACTTTCCTACTATGGAAAGCAAAAAGATGTGACAAGAATTTTGTTGAAAGCTTATAAAATGTCTTTACACTAAGTTATATTGTCATTTACATAAACTGACTCATGCAAAGCTATCTTATTTTTTAACTGGAAAACATACAGAAAAAAAATCTTAGAATTAAAACACACATACATAACATTTTTTATCATCTTAATTTTTAATAAAATTTGGAATCACTAAACCTAATTTTTAAATAAAATTAGGTATCTTGTTTTGTTATCAGCTATAATTTTTTCCCTAGAAATACTTTATGGGCTTGACTTAGCTCTGGCCTAGTTTTACAGGCAAACTCTAGGATCCTAGTTTATTGTCTTTAAAATAAGAGATAAGAGGAGCTTGGGTGGCTCAGTAGATTAAGCATCTGACTCTTGATTTTGGCTGAGGTCATGATGTCAGGGTTGTAAGATTGAGCCCCACCTCTTGCTCCACGTTCAGCAGGGAATCTGCTGGAGATTCTCTCTCTTTGTCCCACCTCCCCCCACTTATGCTCTTTTTCCCCTCTCTCAAATAAAAAAGTAAAATTTTTTTTTTTTTTTTAAGATTTTATTTATTATTTGGCATACAGATATCTCAAGTAGGTGGAGAGGCAGGCAGAGAGAGAGAAGAGGAAGCAGACTTCCCTACTGAGCAGAGAGCCCCATGCGGGGCTTGAGCCCAAGACCCTGGGATCATGACCCAAGCTGAAGGCAGAGGCTTTAACCCACTGAGCCACCCAGGTGCCCCTAAAAAAGTAAATCTTAAAAAAAAAAAAAGAGAGAGAGAGAGATAAAACACTAATAAAAGAACCAGCCACTGCAGCAAACTAGATGCTATTACAGAGTGGTCTCACCTTCCTCTGGTGGCCTTCTGTAGAACCTTCATTCCCATCAGGCTGCAGGACTTTCCTTCCAACTGTTGGTCCTTCAAGATGGTGACCTCAGAGTGCACTTCACTAAACATTCCATAGGCATCTTGCACAAGAAGGCAGCCTCTGCAAAAAAGTATTAACATATTTTTAGAAGACAGTTTTTGAGTCACTACAGAGGGCAGGATTTCCTTCTCCCTCACTAGAAATCCATTGTAATCATCTTCCTGAATAGGTAAATCAGAGTAAAGGAAGTTGAACTCAAACGTGCACTTTTAGATTTGTACTTACAGGTGTTTGAATCACTATCCACAAGATACAGAAGGAAACAGAACTCTCTTTTAGCTTAAAACGAAAGCCTAAGCCAAATGTGGTTTAAAAGCACATAAAGAAGATCATCCTTTTAAATAAAATGTATTACCACTGCCCAAAAGGTTATCCTCTCTCCCCATTTTTATCCTGTTATAACAGGAAACATTTCTATTTCGTATGGATGCTCAATATTGATAAAAGCTTCAGTGTAACATTATGAGAATAATAATAAGGGGCTTTCTCTGAGAAGGTACATATTTACAGACATGCATATCCCACAGGATGAAAACCAGCTTCCCTGCTGGCAGCAACACAGACATGACAGATATCCAGTGAAATGATAGCATTCCCCCCAACCTTTAAGTTCAAAGGGTAGTACATATAAAAACCTATTTAAGACTGAATTTCCAATCCTCTCATTTCATAATTCAGGTAAATGAAGTCTTATTTATTATGAAATGACACATTCTCAGAAAATATTTACTGAAGCCTGTAGTAAATAAACCACCAAATAGACTGTGAGGAACAAAACTATTTTAAAGATAAGGGCGTAGGGGCGCCTGGGTGGCTCAGTGGGTTAAAGACTCTGACTTCGGTTGGGGTCATGATCTCAGAGTCCTGGGATTGAGCTCCACATTGGGCTCTCTGCTTTGTGAGGAGCCTGCTTGCCGTCCTTTCTCTCTGCCTGCCTCTCTGCCTACCTGCGATCTCTGCCTGTCAAATAAATAAATAAAAATCTTAAAAAAAAAAAAGATAAGGGTGTATAGTAAAGTACATGCTGGGAAAGAAGAAATGACAAATGATGAACAAAGGAATGCTAAATCAGAAGCAATGAACTTTCTTTCTTTTTTTTTTTTTTAAAGATTTTATTTACTTATTTGTCAGAGAGTGCATGCACAGCAGGGGGAGCGGTAGGCAGAGGGAGAAGCAGACTCCCTGCTGAGCGAAGAGCCTGATGTGGTACTCTGTTCCAGGACCCTGAGAGATCATGACCTGAGCAGAAGGCAGATGCTTAACTGACTGAGCCACCTAGGTGTCCATGAAACAATGAACTTTAAATAATGCTTAGAACTGGATTTCCTAATTAATTCTCCCAGGTTCATAGGGCCCTCCCTGATTTACAACAGAGGCAAAGGTAAACCTTGTCTGAAGGAAATCACCTTTAATTTAATCATTAGTTGTCATGGAGTAAGATCAAATAAACATGTGCCTGAATAAAAATCTCTAGTACAGGGGACCCTGGGTGGCTTAGTTGGTTAAGTGTATGCTTTCAGCTCAGGTCGTGATACCAAGGTCCTGGGATTGAGCCCCATGTTGGGCTCCCTACTCGCAGGAAGTCTGTTTGTCCCTCTTCCACTGTCTCTCCTCACTGGTCATGTTCTCTCTCTCTCTCAAATAATTAAATAAAATCTTCAAAAAAAAGTCACTAGTATAAGAAAACAATTTACTATGTGGGAAGAGTAAAAAACAAAACAAAACAACAGACCTCCCTAGGATTTGACATATTAGAATTAAAAGATATAAATATGGAATAATTATTTTAAAAAGGTAAAATCACAAAGATATAAATACAAAACAAAAGATATACAACATGACTTGGGAGATTTGAAGAATGAAATAGAACTTTCAAAAAGGAAACACGACATTTTTTGAAATAAAGAAGTTATTAAATAGGTGTAAACAAATGGTTACATGCACCTGAAGAGTGTGTATATGTGAACTGGGTTATAAATTTGAATAAATTACCTAGAATGCATGTTGAGAGCTGAGATAAAAAACATGAGAGAAAAGAGAAGTACAGAGGATAGAATGAGAAAGTGTAACATTTGTCTAATAGGAATTTCAGAAGAACAAAATAGAGGAAGGAGAAGCAATAATTCTCACATTTGGGAACTGCAAATTTTCTCCCCAACTGATGAAAGAAATGAATCCAAATATACAGGAATAGAAACAAGTACCAAGCAGGACGACTAAAAGGAAAGCCTTCCTAAGACGCATACTGTAATAAAACTAGAGAATGTCAAACACAATGAGAAGATTCTAAAAGCAAGAACGGTGAAAAGATCATCTGTGGAATAAAAATTTGATTTACATCAGCCTCCTAAAAAGGAATGAAGCCAGACAATAGAGAAATATTTTCAGAATTCTGGAAGCCATTTCAAAATTATGTACCAGCAAAACAATATTTCATGAATGATGGTAAAATATAGGCATTTTTAGATAAAGAAACATGATGCACATTTTCCACCTACAGAGCCTGAAATATTTACTACTTATTAAGATAATTACAGAAATAGGGATGCCTGGGTGGCTCAGTTGGTTAGGCAGCTGCCTTCGGCTCGGGTCATGATCCCAGCGTCCTGGGATCGAGTCCCGCATCGGGCTCCTTGCTTGGCGGGGAGCCTGCTTCTCCCTCTGCCTCTGCCTGCCATTCTGTCTGCCTGTGCTTGCTCTCTCTCCCTGACCAAAAAAAAAAAATAAATAAAAAAGATATTACAGAAATAATTTCTAAATTATGCATTTTAGGAAGAAGGAAAATATACTGGGAAAAAGCTCTAAGATAAAAGGACTACTGAACATCAATATAAACAAATCAAAACAGACACAGTAGGATAAAATAACACCACCACCAATAATATCAATTAATGAAGAACTGGAAATGGAGAGCAAGTAGGTCAATGGGGGTGATGAAGTTCAAATGGTCCCAAGTACTCATATCACTTAGAGTTGGATGAAGATTTAAAACTAGACTTCACTGAGTATTTACATCTGGTAAAATTTCAAGGATAACCACCGAAAGAATAGAAATAGGGTGTATAACTTCCAAATAACTAGATGGAGAAAAAAAAAAATGGAATGAGAAATAATGGGCAAAAACAAAAAACTCCAAGAAAATGAAAAGAAAAAGCACAAAAAAGGGGCAGAGAGATGTAAGGTAATAAGTTTGATGGTAGACACAAATCTATGTACATTTGAAATGGAATAAAAATGATTTAAACTTGACAATTAATAGGCAGAGTTTGTCATGTTCAGTTTGAAGGAAGAAAAAGAAAAAAATGATGTTGACAGGAAACTTTCTAAAACAGAGAAAGGTTCAAAGGGCGAAAAAATGTTTTAGGCAAATATTAATCAAAAGAAAGCTGAGAAGTGGTTTTGAGACTACACTAAATAGATTCTAGGAGAGAAAGGATTATTAAGGGTAAAGAGGTCACTAATATTGATTTTTTAAAAGCTTAATTTATAAGAAAGATATATAATTCTAAAACTGTATGCTCTCAGCCTTGAAATACATGAAGTATAAACTGACAAAACTACAGAGAGAAGAGAACAAATTCAACATTATTGCGGGAGATTTCAACCCATCCCTGCCAAGTTGTTAAGTCAATCTAAGGAAAAAATTAGTAAGGATTTGAAAAACTTGCACATACCTTATAAGTTTGATTTGTTGGCTAGGCAATTAGAAAAACTGCCCACAATTAGAGAAAGTGCATTCTCAAGTACACATAGGACATTTATAAAATCTGACCAGACACTGGGCCTTAAGGCAGGACTGAATGAATTTCAAAGAATCAGTATTGTATGGGACACATTGTATATCTACAACATAATTAAATGAGAAACCTAACAAAAAATGTATACTTTGGAAAATCCTCCATTTTAAAATTTTACAACATCCTTTTCAACTCATGGGTCAAATATGAAATCATAGCGGAAAAGAGACAGCATTTTGAACTAGTTGATAAAAATACCACATGCCAAAATTTATGGATTACAATGATGCCTTAGGGAACTTGTAGTCTTAAATATAATAAAACATGATCACTTTTCCTTTTTTATATAGATCTTTAAATTAGTTTTTTATGTACTTACCATAAATTCTACACCTCAGCCAGTTACTAAAATATTCCTTCAGGGTGCTGAACCTCACATGCACTGTGCCTTGAAGAGGCTCTCCTGGAGCCTTTGCTTCACTCCAGTCTGGACTGGTTAGCACAGCAGTCATCCTAGGATATCTTGTCAGAAAATCTGAGGGATTTACTTTGCTGCTTTAGTATGTTGTTTATGTATGTCCTATGTTTAGTATGTCCTATTTTTCATATCCTATAATATCCTTTCTTAATTGACTTCAAGTTAGTAGCTCACATCTTCTAGCTCCCTAAACAGGGGGAATTAGGGGGCGCCTGGGTGGCTCAGTGGGTTAAGCCGCTGCCTTCGGCTCAGGTCATGATCCCAGGTCCTGGGTTCAAGCCCTGCATCGGGCTTTCTGCTCAGCAGGGAGCCTGCTTCCTCCTCTCTCTGCCTGCCTCTCTGCCTGCTTGTGATTTCTGTCAAAATAAATAAATAAAATCTTAAAAAAAAAAAAAAAACAGGGGGAATTAGGAGCTAAAATCTTTGAACCCATTCATGAAATTGTCAATAATCTACCCTCAAAGTTTATGGGCAGTTTGGCTGGGTATAGATTTCTAGATTGGAAATAATTTTTCTATTCCAAATCCAATACTGTTTTTTTGTCTTCCTCCTTTCTCTCCAGGAGCTGAGCTTTGTTCTAGTTCCCAGGGCACTGACATTGCATGGTGATATTCCTTGGTACAGATCTGTTTCTATGCACTGGGTGAGTAATATCCTTGGTGGGTCCTTTCACAGTGGGATCATGTCTACTCTGTCATTTCATTGATACTTCCTCTCCTTCATTTTTTCTCTTCTTTCATTCTGGTTATTGGACATACTGGACCAGTTCTTTAAGTTTACTAACTTTTGTCTCCTATTTTCCACTAATTCTGTCAGTTCCCTCAGCTTTGTCTTCCAATGCTTCTAATTAGGTTTTTCATATTATCTACTTTTCATATGTTAAACTTCTAAGAGTTCTCTTTTAAGCTCTGAAAGATGTTTTCTTTCCCCTTAGTGTCCAATTTTGTTTTATGGTTGCAGTATCTGTAACTTCATTTAAGAAGTTTTCTTCAGGCCCCTGCTATCTGTTCCCATTTAAGAACAGAGCTCTAACAAGCTTCCTGGACTCTCCCAATGGGTAGGAGGAGGAACCCATCAACCATGAACAACAAACACATGGGTAAATAGGCTGGGCCACTTTATGGCTGGGGAATCTCAGATGTTAATATCTTTACATCTCTTGATAAAGAAATTGCTCAGAAAAGACTATGTTTCTTGGCATTCCACTATATGTCAGGGTAAGGGAGGAATGACCACTCAACAGTGTGGAGTAGGTGAATAGGACATGATCAATTCCTAGACAGACTTGCAACTAATCATCTCTCTTCCCCTTTCCTCCCTCCTTCCCTCTCGCCCTCCCCTCTTTCTTTCCTTCCTTCTTTCCTTCCTTCCTTCCTCTCTCCCTCCCTTTCCTTTTCCTTCCTTCCTTCCTTCTCTTTTTCTTTTTCTTTTTCTTTTTTACTAGAGAAAGAGAATCTTAAGCTGAGTGTGGAGCCTGAGACCGGGCTCAATATCACCACTGTGAGATCATGACCTGAGCCAAAATCAAGAGTTGGGTCACTTAACCAATTGAGCTACCCAGGTGCCCCTGTTTTTTTCTTTTTTCTTTTCTTTTCTTTTTTTTTTTTTTTGGTCCTTTTCATCTGTTACCAGAGGTAGTAGGAAAACTGAACATGCAAAAAAGAAAAAAATCCTTAATTGTTATCTCAAATTATACACAAAATTTAACTTGAAATAGATAATAGACCCAAACAGAAAACTAAAACTTGAGAAGAAAACACAGGAGAAAAATTATTGCAACCTTGGGGTAAGTAAAAAATTAATTATTTTGAAATTATCAAAATTAAAACTTTTGCTCTTCAAAAGATGCCATTAAGAAAATGAATAGGCAAACCACAAACTAGGAGAATATATTTACTAAATATACATGTGACAAAGGACTTGTATTTAGATTACATAAAGAACTATAGAACTGGGGCGCCTGGGTGGCTCAGAGGGTTAAAGCCTCTGCCTTCTGCTCGGGTCATGATCTCAGGGTCCTGGGATCGAGCCCCGCATTGGGCTCTCTGCTCCTCGGGGAGCCTGCTTCCTCCTCTCTCTTTGCCTGCCTCTCTGCCTACTTGTGATTTCTCTCTGTCAAATAAATAAAATCTTAAAAAAAAAAAAAAAAGAACTATAGAACTTATAATTGATAATAATAAAAATAATGATATCCTATATAAGAATAAAAAGACAAATAATCCTATCAAAAATATGGAGTAAAGATATAAAACATCACAAATTCCATTTCTATGAATTTCTTGACTAGTTAAATCCATAGGTACAGAACATAGAATGATGGTTGCTAGGGGGTAGGTGGGGCAGAAATAAGGAGCAACTGTTTCTATGTATGGGATTTCCTTTTGGACGAAAATATTTTGGAACTAGACGGAAGTAGTGATTACATAAGATCATAAGTTTTATATTATGTGAATCTCATTTCATTGTAAAACAAAATGGATGAAAGATATGAATAAACATTTCATCAAAGAAGATGCACATGTGGCCAATAAACACATAAAAAGATGCACAACACATTAGTCATAAGGGAAATGCAAGTTAAAATCACAATGAAATACCACTACACATATACTGGAAAGGGTGAAATAAAGAAGGCTGATGGTATCAAGTTTTGTTCAGGATACGGAAGAAATGAAACTATCAGATTTTAGGTGGAAATGTGCATGTTATAGCCACTTTAGAAAAAACTGGCAATTTCTAATAAAGTTAGACATATACTTATCATATGGCTAGTCATTCTACTCCAGGATTTTTCCAAAAGAAATAAAATCATATGTCCACACAAAAACTTACAGACAGTTGTCTATAGTAGCTTTAGTAAATAATAGCCCGGGGTACATGGGTGGCTCATTTGGTTAAGCTTCTGCCTTCAGCTCAGGTTATGATCCCAGGGTCCTGGAATTGAGTCCTTCATTGGGCTCCCTGAAGCAGGCAGTCTGCTCCTCCCTTCTCCAGTCTGCCTGCCACTCCCCTAGCTTGTACTCTTTCTTTATCAAATAAATAAACAAAATCTTAAAAAAAAAAATAGCCCCAAACTGGAAACAAATGTTCAGTAATAGCTGAATAGATAATTGTGATATACACTTACAGTGGAATACTACTCAGCAGTGAAAAGGAACAAACTTCTGACATACAGATGAATCTTGAAAACATAGTGCTGAGTGGGAAAAAAAAATGAAAAGTATATAAAAGGCAAAGTAAATCTACAGTAATAGCAAGCAGATCTGTAGTTGCCTGCAACGGGAGCCAGGAGAGAGTGACAGCGGAGGGCACAGGAAATTTTGGGGGGCTATGGAAATAATCTATGTCTTCACTGTGGTGGGTATTAGGTAGTAAATACATTTGTTAAAACCTGCTGCTTAAATGGGTGCATTTTATTGTATGTATGTAAACTGTATTGCATATAAATTATGTAAAAAAAACATTAAAGCATAGAAATATAAAAAAAGCTTGTAAAAAGACCTTCAAAAAGTTGTTTAAAGAAAAAAGGGTGGGGTGCCTGGGTGACTTAGTCAGTTGGACTCCCACTCTTGATTTTTGTCTCAGGTCATGGTCTCAGGGTCCTGGGATTGAGACCCACATAGGGCTCTGTGCTTAGTGTGGAGTCTGCTTGAGACTCTCTCCCTCTCCTTCTGCTCCTTCCCTGCTTTCTCTCCAAAATAAACAAATTAAAAAAAAAATAATAAAGATAAAAGGGTATAGGAGATAACCTGAAGAAGATTCCACTCAGTAAACATTGGATAATTATGGAGAAAAGATAGGAAAACTTATTGGTACCTCTGGCTCCAACTCAGTGTGCTAAAAACTGGCAAACAATGGGAAAGAATCAAATGCTTAAAAATCCATTAGAAAATATTATGCTTTGCAAAGAGGCATTTCCTCTTGTCATTATACATGAACTTTGAAAGGAAAACTGATATCATCTAAACATGTTTTATTGCGCATCTTCAAAAAATACTGAAAACCACTTGCTTTTAGAGATAGTTCTCAGAGTATGAAATTATTAATATATTTGGATATTTAAAAAAAGGAAAAATGCATTACTGATGTTTCATGAAACAAAACTTAAAATCTTTTCATGAAATCTTCTCCATTAGAAGGAACCACATACAAACTACTAATTCCACCCTAAAAACATGAGGGTTAAAACTGCTCCCATGTTCTCTATCTGAGCTACAGGAGGCTCTCAATAAATACTCCTTCCATGTTTGAGAGAATGAATGGGGCTCTGTTGTGAACACACACAGCAAACTCGCATAATATCTAATTGCACAGTGTTCACAGAAATAGTCATTCATGTATTCATTCACTAATGCATTCGTTTGAAGCTCACTTGGGCTTATACTTTGTAGGATATGTAAAGAGGGAAAGTTTCAAATAAAAATATAATTGAGAAATAAAGCATTGAGCAACATTAACACCTAACCCTAATATAATGCATTATGGCTAATTATAGCATTCTCATATTATCTGTTTAACCCTTCAACTGAGGAAACTAGGCATTATTGTTAGGTGAGTAAAGTGAGGCTCAGAATGTTTAAAAAACCAACCCAAGATAGTAAGGAGGGAGCAGAATCAGGTCTAAAGGTAAAGCAGTTGATTTAGTATTTTTGTGCTATAATATCACATTACAGTAATCAGTTATATGAATGTAGAAGAAGACTGATTAATTTTGCAGAGTGGAATTGGAGAAAGCATCCCAGAGCAACTAGCATTCCAGTCTGCAAGGCAAGCACCATGAAGGCAACAAGGAACAAACTCATGACAAACTGCATGATGACCATAAAGTCCAGAATATCTAAATCTAATCTTTATTGAGGGCAATGATTTTCTCCAGTGCTAGGTCAAACTATTTAAAACATACATAAATTGTAACTAGTGTACAATGAGGCTACTTATCTAGAAGAACTTTATCCACTCTGTAACTTTCAAAAGATAAATTTATTTATTTATAGAGAGAGAGGAGGGGAGGGACAGAGGAAAAGGGAGAGAGAGAATCTTACGCAGGCTCCATACCAGCACCAAGTCCAACGCAGGGCTCAATCTCACAACCCTGAGATCATGACCTGAGCTGAAATCAAGAGTTGGAGACTTAACTGACTTGATACCCAGGTAACCCAAAAGATACTTTTAATGTTTGACAAGAATCATATTAGAATATTAAGGTCAGAATGTAAGGAATTTATGCTAAGTTATCATTTTAAAGGCTGCTAATGTAATATAATGAAAAGGAAATACTCTTAAATCACTTGAAAACAATTTTATTAACTGTTCTATACTGTACGACTTTAGTCCGAACCCCAAGTGGGAAAGAATGAAAGATTACTCTTTCCTAATATTGTTCTATTTAAAGCAGTATGCCATGTGACAGCAAGATGAAAGTATACATTTTTCTGTTGAATTTATAATGTCTTTTTTGGTCCACAGACCATTTCTTATCATAACCTCTTGGAGGGAAGTACTTTAATGTTTTTTCCTCAAAGGCCTATTTATCCCCTAGTTACTCCATCACCTGACTTGCCTCTCTGCTCCATGTCTAATTAGGGAGGCTGAGGCAGAAGCTTGGGGAATCAAGGCTTCATTTCCTAAGGAGACAGACTCAGGCTTCCTGTAAGTGTGGTCTTGTTCCAGCTCAGTTAATGCCTGCTTGACTGTACTGATGCATCCAGCGTTGTTTTTTGTAAGCATTATTGTTTGTTAATATATGCAAAAGTCAAGATGACTCTAAAGATCTCCATGGATCTCCTTTACAAAACTAGAGGGAATTTTTGATAGCCTGTGTTGAAAATGGAGAAATGAGGAATTAACCTTTTCTTTAAATCTGTTATGATATTTGCCTTATCTTAAATAACCAAGGAATGGTGCTCTTTTTTATTCTTTTGCCCTAGAGAAGAGACATTAATACTTTCTTTCTCCCTCTTTTGTCCATGCCTGGCCACACACACTCTCCCACATTGTCCTGCTCACACAGCTGAAGCTCAGGAGCTCAACAGCTTGTGCCTGAGGTGGAGTCACTGTCCTCATTAGTTCAAATGAACTGGAACTGTGCCATTCAATAGACAGTCCAAACCAGAGTCAGCTCATAAGCAGCACACAAAGAATTCCACCCTCTTGATGCTGCTTCCTGCTCAGCAAATACTACCTCCTACAGTCAGTGCTAGTGTGACAGGTCTGAACAGAAAAGGGTCCCCTGATCAACTTGTTTTTCCTGAATTGCCAGAGATGTTCCCCGTAAATAACATCATATTCAAAGGAACACAAATGGTTTCTCAGGGAGGAAAGACATATCATATTAGTAACTCTGGGATCCTAAAAAAGTTACTTACTGTATGAACTTGAATTTACTCGAGTATCTTAACATGGGAATAAAGGAAACTGAGAGGGCTGTTGTGAGCATTCAAGCAATGATATAGGTACTCAGCACAGTGACTGGCACAAATATTTCCTTTGCAGGGTCTTTAGGCCAATTTTATAATATATTTTCTCCATCGGGGCGCTTGGGTGGCTCAGTGGGTTAAAGCCTCTGCCTTCGGATCAGGTCATGATCCCAGGGTCCTGGGATTGAGCCTCGGGTCAGGCTCTCTGCTCGGCAGGGAGCCTGCTTCCTCCTCTCTCTGCCTGCCTCTCTGCCTACTTCTGATCTCCGTCTGTCAAATAAATAAATAAAATCTTTAAAAAAAATATTTTCTCTATATAGTCTGAACATCTTTTGTTAGATTTATGTCTAGCTCATTTACGATTTTGATATTTTAAATAGCTTTTTGTTTGTTTGTTGCTTTGTAGCTGGTGAGTAGAAATAACAGTTGACTTTAATATATTGAACTTTTGTAATCCATCAATCTTATTAAAATTATTTGTAATATTTTTGTGAAGTTTTACAAAACCATTTCATTTATGCATAATGACAACTTTGCTACAGCCTTCCCAATCCTTATTATTATTATTATTATTTTAAAAGATTTTATTTATTTATTTGACAGAGATCACAAGTAGGCAGAGGGGCAGGCTGAGAGAGAGGAGGAAGCAGGCTTCCCACTGAGCAGAGAGCCTGATGCGGGGCTCCATCCCAGGACCCTGGGATCATGACCTGAGCTGAAGGCAGAGGCTTTAACCACTGAGTCACCCAGGCACCCCATATTATTTTTTATTATTTATCTTTTCTGGCTGTACTATAGGACCTTCAGCACAATGCTGAAAAGAAACCAATGACACTGAGCATTCTTAGCCTGATTTTGAATAAAATTTCTTCAGTGTTTTACAATTAAGAATGATGCTTGCTATAAGATTTTTTGGTTGATATCCTTCATCAAGTTAAACATTCTTAGTCTGCTGAAAAATTTTTTAATAATGAATGGGTGCTGAACCTTATCAAATGCATTTCCATATCAATTGAAATGACTGTTTTTACCTCTGCAAAAGTTGTAAATGACAATTACAGCTTTTTAAGTTATTTTTAAAAAGATTTTATTTATTTGAGAGAGAGAGAGAAAGCATAAACACGGAGGAGGGACAGAGGGAGAGGGAGAAGCAGACTCCCCACTGAGCAGGGTGCCTGACACAGGGCTGGATCCCAGGACTCTGCTATTATGACCTGAGCCGAAGGCTGAGTGACTGAGTCACCCAGCCACCTCTACAGCTTTTTAAGTTAGGCAAGTTTTCACTCCTGAGATAAAGCCAAGATTCTATTTGCTAAGTTTAGAAGTTTTCCATGTGATAATGACCTTTATTTTGCAAATTAGATTTGATTTTATTTCTCATAGCAAGCCTATTTATAGTAGCTTTATATAATCAGTTGACACGGATTCTTTTTTTCTTTGAAAACTTTGTATAAGATTTGGGGCGCCTGGGTGGCTCAGTGGGTTAAGCCTCTGCCTTCAGTTCAGGTCATGATCTCAGGGTCTTGGGATTGAGCCCCGCATGGGGGGGGGGTGGTGTGTGTCTCTGCTCAGCGGGGAGCCTGCTTCCCCTTCTCTCTCTGCCTGCCTCTCTGCCTACTTGTGGTCTCTGTCTGTCAAATAAATGAGTAAAATCTTAAAAAAAAAAAAAGAAAGAAAAATTTGTATAAGATTTGAATGACCTGCTTTTCGAAAGTTTGAAATAATTTAGTGATAAAATGAATTGGATCTAGTGCTTTTCCTGGGAAGATTTTTAACTATCAACTCAATTTCTCTAATGATAATTGGGCTATTTGGGCTTTCTATTTTTTGATTGAGACACTTTGTTAAGATATATTTTCCTAGTGATTTGCCCATTTGGTCTATATTTTTACATTAACTAAGATTTGTATATACATGTATATTTTTATTAAGTTTTTATTTTAATTCCAGTATAGTTAACATAAAGTGTTATATTAGTTTCAGGTGTATAATTAGTGACTCAACAATTCTTACAACACCCGTGCTCATGACAAATATACTCCTTAATTCCCACCACTTATTTAACCCATCTCCTCATCCACCTCCCCTCTGGTAGCCATCAGTTCTCTATAGTCTGTTACTTGGTTTCTCTCTTTTTTTTCCTTTGCTTATTTGTTTTGTTTCTTAAATTCCACATATGAGTGAAATAATGTGGTATTTGTCTTTCTTTGCCTTGTTTCATTTAGCATAACATTCTCTAGTTCCATCATGTTGTTGCAAATGACAAGGGTTCATTCTTTTTTAGGGCTGAATAATATTCCATTGTGTGTGCATGTATGTGCTCGTGTGCGTGTCTGGATGTCTCTATTCATTTGTCTATTGGTGGACACTAGAGCTGTTTCCATAATTTCGGTATTATAAATAATGCTGCAAAAAAACATAGGGGTGCATAAACGATGAATTTTGAAACACCAAAAGATATAAAATAAAATGGGAATAAAAAGGAAATAAAATGTAAAGTGGGTATAATTTTAAAAAACAAACAAACAAAAAACATAGGAGTGCATGTATCCCTTTGAATTAGGGTTTTTGTATTTTTTGGGTAAATACCCAGTAGTGTGATTACTGGATCATAGGGTAGTTCTACTTTTAACTTTTTAATGAAACTCCATACTGTTTTCCACAGTGGCTGTTACCAGTTTGCATTCCCACCAACAGTGCATGACAGTTCCTTTTTTCCCACATCCTTGCCAGTACTTGTTTCTGGGGTTTTTTATTTTAGCCATTTTGACAGGGTGTGAAGTGGTATCTCACAATAGTTTTGATTTGCATTTTCCAGATGATCAGTGATGTTGAGAATCTTTTCACATGTCTATTGGCCATCTGTTTGTCTTTGGAGAAGTTTCTGTTCATGTCTTCATATATTTTGGATATTAACCCTTTATTGGATATATCATTTACAAATATCTTCTCCCATTCAGTAGGTTGTCTTTCAGTTTTGTTGGTTTTTCCTTCACTGTGCAGAAGCTTTTTATTTTGGTGTAGTCCTGATAGTTTATTTTTGCTTTTATTTTCCTTGCCTCAGGAGACATATCTAGGAAAATGTTGCTTTAGCTGATGTCAGAAAAATTATTGCCTCTGCTGTCTTCTAGAACATTTTTTGGTTTCAGGTTTCACATATAGGTCTTTCCCCCATTTTGAATTTATTTTTGTGTATAGTGTAAGAAAGTGATCTAGTTTAATTCTTTTGCATGTAGCTGTCCAGATTCCTCAACACCATTTGTTGAAGACTTTTTTCCCATTGTATATTCTTTACTCCTTTGTCAAAGATTAATTGACCATATAATTGTGGGTTTTATTTCTGGGCTTTCTATTTTGTTCCATTTATCTATGTGTCTATTTTTGTGCCAGTACTATTATTTAATTATATCTTCTTTTTTTCTTTATGAATTTTACCATAAATTACTTAACATTCCAAAGAATCAACTCTGAGCTTTACTTATTTACTGTTCCTTTATGCCATTAATTTCTACTGTTTATAATCTCATTCTATTTTCTTTGTATTTATTCTATTTTTTAACTATTTCTTATATTAGAAGCTTAGCTCATTTATTTTGAGCCTTCCTTCTTTCTAAAGTGAGCTGTTTAGACTACAAAATTTCTAATATATATCAAATTAATGATATCACATAAATTTTGATATTTAGCATTTTTATTATTTACCGGTTCTAGGAATTTAAAATTTCTATTATTGTTTCTTTTTTAATCCATAAGTTATTTGGCAGTATTTAAAAAATTTTCCCTTAAGGATTTAAAATACATATTTTTTAAATTAACTAATTTAATTGTACTAAGTCAGAGAATGTGTTTTCCAACAATGATTCTTTTAAATTTATAGAGAATTGTTTGTTGTCTAGAAGATAATTAATTTTTATGAAAGGGTCAAATGAGAGGAATGCATATGGCTTCGTTGTTAAGTAGAGGGTTTTGTACATAATGTATAAGTCATGTTATTTAAGAATGCTTTTTAAATATTCTCTGTCTTTACTTTTTTGTCTGCTTCCTTGATTAGTTATTGCAGTATTTATCCCACAAATCAAAAGATTAAAATAACAATTTTTTCACAGTGTATGTGGGTTAGAAATTCATCATCTTGATAGCATTTAGTGCCAGGCCCTTTACTATTTGCATTGTTTTATTCTCAAAAAGCCACTAAGAGCCAGGCTGGCTATTACTATTCTTGCTTAGCACAAAAAAGACAGAAGATCCGAAGGATTTGTTATTTTGCCCAAGGCTGTACAGCATTAAATAAGAAAATTCAAAAAATAAAATGAATATGTAGGGGTGCCTGGCTGGCTCAGTTGGTTAAAGATTTGACTCTTGATTTTGGCTCAGGTCATGATCTCAGGGTCCTGGTATCAAGCTCCCTGCTCAGGGGGGAGTCTGCTTGTTTCCCTCTCCCTCCGCCCCTCCCCCTGCTCTCACATACATGCACATGCTCTCCCTGTCTCTCTCTTTCACATAAATATCTCTTTAAAAAAATCGAACTTTAAAAAAATCAATGAAATAAAATGACTACATAAACATATTTGATATATCTCTTTAAATGCACAAAAATGGGAAATTATCAACACAATTTCCAGAGCTAAGCTCTATCATATTTCAAGTTCAGGTGAAAGTGATCTATATGTTGCTGTAGTTTGCAATAAATCTCCAGTAAATAAGAAGCATGTGGCCTAAGAGAACTCACTGTGCTGATGGAATGTTCTACATCAAGTGTAATCAAATGTGGTAGCCACTAGCCACATGGGGCTTTTGAGTGCTTCAAATGTGGCTAATGTAAGGAAATGAATTTTAGATTTTATTTAATTTTAATTAATTTAAATGTAAAAAACCACCCGTGGCTATTGGCGACCCTATAGGACAGCACTGTCTAAAGGCATAAGAATAAGAGAAACCCAAACTCTAAATACTTAATAACGGTTGAAACCTTTCAAAGAACAGTAAATACAAAGTGACAGCATAACTGAACAAGAAGTAACAGTCTATATAAAAATATTTCCAAATTATGTTTTATCAAACACTAGAATTCAAAGATGTTAATAGGTATTCATTGAAAATCATCTCTATCATCAAGATGTTTCTAGCAATATTTTTTCTAAAATATACTTTACCATATCTATGGAGAAAAATATATCAAAATCACATATAATTATTACTGTGTTGAATTCTCCTTGCAAATATATCTTATACCCTAGGACACCAGGAAATCCATGACCTGATGAACATACGGTTTTAGGTCTGCTCATTGTGCATAAGATTGCTTATGCACATGGTACCCAGAAGAATTTACCATCTATCTTAAGACAACTAAACATTTCCACATATATGTATGACATCATTTAGTATATTGTGGCTATAAGACATTTATATAGTACAAACTTATTTTTTTAAAGATTTTATTTATTTATTTGACAGATAGAGATCACAAGTAGGCAGAGAGGCAGGCAGAGAGAGAGAGAGGGAAGCAGGCTCCTTGCCGAGCAGAGAGCCCGATGCGGGGCTCGATCCCAGGACCCTGAGATCATGACCTGAGCCGAAGGCAGAGGCTTAAACCACTGAGCAACCAAGGTGCCCCTACAAACTTATTTCTAATGACTCTGTGAATGAAAAAAAAAATTATTTAAAAATTAGGGTTCTGTGGCTTATAATTAGGTCTGGATCAAACAAGTAAAAAGCTAGACTACTTCAAAATGAACAACTGGAGCCTTTGGCATGGGTGGCACAGTGATGCCTGATAGTGGCTGGGGTAAAGGCCGTATGATGATGGCCATGTGGAGGCTAACCTGAAAGAAGAGCAGAGGTGGTAAATAACTGCCATGTGTGCCAGCCTGCACACCTACCTCCTGCCATCAATGAGTCAACAATGGGGTGACACTAAAAGGTGTTAGATAAAATTTTTTTTTCAGAAATACAACGCTTAGGACAGGGTGGAGTATGGTTTGAACAGAAACTTATAGAGAAGGTACAAGTTCATTCCTCCAATCAATGACAAATTCCTGATAGGAAATAATGAAGTTGCAAAGTGGTATTGATCCCAGGACCCTGAGACCATGACCTGAGCCGAAGGCAGAGGCCCAACTGACTGAGCCACCCAGGTGCCCCTATAGAGTGTTAACACATTTTTAAATTAGTTAACAAATATCAAACATTGGGAGATTTTATACAAAACTCCAATTTACTGTTGTCTGGCAGCACAGGGTCAACACTTGAGGATGAGGCACTAGCTTGTCAGTGGTGCCCGCCCACATCTTGTGGCGCCCGCCCCCACCCTTGATTCCCAACACACAACTACTGTTGTCTCTTGGCCTCTTTGGCCTCTGTCAGCATGTGAGCATGCATTAGGAACACATTTCAAGGAGGAGACAGAACAAGGTAGTGATGATGGGTAAGGCTCAGGGAAGAGTCTATACTGGTCTAAGCTCTCTTAAGGAGCTAAGAGGAAGTGGAGAGTAAAGGCCTCAGGGACAGGCAGACCAGATGTGGGTTAGAGAAGTTACAGAATCCAAAGGCTGGTCAAATGACTTGAGCCATTTAGCAGGCAAGGATGGAGCTAATTAACACAAAACATGGAAACCCAAACTGGTTAGTGGAGGATGCTACTCAAAGCAGGGTGGCAGTGAAGTGGAGGGGCTGGAGTTCTAGCCTTGCCACTACCACTGAGACATATTTCCTGGTTGTTCTCTAGAGGCCTTTTCAGTTATTTCAGTCTAAGATAGAATACAACAGCATCTGAGGTCTCTGAGCAGACACTGTAACAGCATGTGGCCATGCTCACCAGGACAACTAGTAGATACCAGCACTGTCCTTAGTAAGCTCTGAAATACTGTGAACTTAGCTGCTAGCCAAGTCACACGGAGATTAGGAGATTTGACATTTTATTTTATTATTTTTTAAAAGATTTTATTTATTTATTTGAGAGAGAGAGAGAAAGACAAGTAGATCTGTGCTGAGCATGGATCCTTATCAGGGCTTGATCTCACGACTCTGGGATAATGACCTAAGCTGAAACCAAAAGTCTACCAATTGAGCCACTCAGGTGCCCCAGGAGATCTGACATTTTAAAGTTATGTGATGGATCAGTGTTAATAAAACTGAGTTTCTACTTTGGGAAGCAGTTGAGTATACCCTTTTGCTTTCTTGCTCTAGAATACCCACTGGACAAGGCAGATGTGTACATTCAGCAATACCAAATCTGTGCTGCCAGTGATGTGCAAGCTAGGCCTCAGGCCACAGGTGACCTTTCACACTCCCTCTGGCACTGAGCACTGTTGGTAGATACCCTATGCCTAGTGTGAGAGGGGCACTGCAATTTTTAGAAGTGATTAACTTCAAACAGCAAAGAGAAAATGTCTTCACAGGGAGGAAGTAGGATGTTAGTGGTTTGAATAAGAACTGTATTCATTCAGTGAGACAGTTTGACATTCAAAATTCTTGGCATAAAGATCTGGCAAGTGAATGCCACTTATTTAAAATCAATGTTTCACCCATGTCTAAAATGTAGACCCTCATCCACGTAAGATCCCTCCTCTAATTTTCATGATTTTAAGCATGTGGGGGAGTAGCAGGTCTACAGAAGAGGAGCTCTGTTTTAAGCTCTGCTGTTTTACATATTATTTAAAAAAATTTTTTATTGTGTTATGTTAGTCACCATAAAATACATCATTAGTTTTTGATGCATTGTTTCAAGATTCATTATTTACGTACAACACCCAGTGCTCCATGCAATATGTGCCCTCCTTAATACCCACCACTAAGCTCACCCATTACCCCACCCCCCTCTGTTTTACATATTATTAATATATTTATTTGAGAGAGAGAGAGAGAGAGCGCACAAACCAGGGGAGGGGCAAAGCAGAGGGAGAGGGAAAAGCAGACTCTCCCCCGAGCAAGGATCCTGATGTGGGACTGGGATCATGACCTGAGCTGAAGGTAGATGCTTAACCCACTGAACCACCCAGGACCCTTGAGCTCTGCTGTTGATGGATGTGATTATGCACCTGGCTATGCACCTGTATAATCCAGATTAATTTAAATCTGCTTCACACCTACTAAAATCTTGCACTTCATCTGTGCTCAAAATCTTGGTTTCCTGCACCCACTGGTCAAATTTACTATTACAAATGCAGTTAATGGATAAGATTATTCTCTAATCGGGTGGCCACACTCCTAAGTCTATAAGCAGATATGTGCACCTTGGTGAAAGGGGTTGGAGAAAAGTGCTTGATAATAGCACAAAGATACACTATCCCACACAGAAATGGCATTGCCATACATGAAACCAACTTTGTGATGCTGTCCTTGTCATCCAGCTACTGCAGTTCTGTTTGTAAAGTAAAGCTCTACTCTGGCTGAAGCAAGAAACAATCATGAAAATACCCACGGTCTTCAGCTTGCCCCTGCCCCTAGCCAGCCACACCCCACCCCTCCCAGCCCAGAAAATAAGATAGCAGTCAAAAAGTAGTTCAAGAATCTCCTGTTTAGCCATCAGGATTCATTTGGCAGGACTTTTGATTCTATGTGTTTCTGAGCCATGAGGGTGAGGCTGGGACCACGTTGGAAGAACTGACTAAAACTGGTGCCAAATGAAACTACATTCCACAGTACATTCCCACCAGCATAAAATAATACAGATAAGATGCTCACTGTTCAATCACATTCACATCATGTTGGAAGTATAAAAGTCCATTATGGAGTTAATATTTGTCTTTAAGAATGTTTTTTTTTCCTTCTCTTACCAGCTTAAGGACAGATCATGCTAATTAAAGAATACTTTAAGAATTCTAAAAATCCATTTATTGTTCATTTGCAAAAGCAAGAACAAAGCACAAGGAATAAGTTAAACAAAACTGTTAATCTGTAAAGGGAGTTTCAGTGAGACTCTAATTCCTCTTTGAAGTTTCAAACGTTCCTCCCCAACTTTTGAAAAATATTCATATTTCCCCTTCCTTTCACTCACTGGCTCAGTTTCACAGAAACACAAGAGAAACAGGCTTGTGTGCATGTGTGCGTGTGTCTATGCATGTACACAGAGAGAGGAGATTACGTGAACATGTGGGATGTTTACCCGGGTTATGGGAGCAGTTCTTAGCAGTCCACCAAGAATTCCCGGAATTAGAGTCAGTCCGGCTGCTTTCTTCTAGGTCAGTGTCAACTTAAGCAGCCTCTAAAGATCAACAAGGTTCTCTCTCTCATATTATAATTTCTTACTAAGCCTCCATTTTAAGGAAGGAATGGAAGAAATTGGAGGACAAAGTGAGAGGGGGAAAGCAAGAAAAAGGAAAAAGGGGAGGGAGAAGGGGGAGAAGAAAAGAGAGCTCAGATATGAACAGTGGGGGAGGAAGAATCACAGAAAAGAGGGAGGGAAGAAGAAGAAAAGCAGGAGGGAAGGACAGCAGAGGGCTGAGTGGGTGGAGGGCCTTTCCCCAGCTCCACCAACCCACTCGGCAGACGGGAAACCAGATACAGCAGGACATTGTGTTCTTCTCCTGAAAAACAACCAGACTGCGCTCCTAAAGTAAACAGTTAATCCTGTTGTTTATCTTTGTAACATGAGGAGATGTTAACAGGATGATTTCTACTTCACAGAAATGTGGTTTTTTATTCATTAAAAAATCATATTTTCTCTTTGATATAAGTGTGACATACAAACTTTCTAGTATCAGTGAACAGGAAGGAATAACAATCTTTCTTTGCTAAAAGTGACTGAACTAAAGGATGGCAAAAAACCTGAGAAAAACCTTTTCTTCACTCAGGCATCCTATTTATTTTTGGAAAATCCTGCATTACTGAATCAAATCAAGTCAAACCAAAACAAAATCTGTTGTAAGTTTGGCCCACTCCAAACTTTGATTTTGGGTATTGCTTGTGGAGATAAGATTATAACTGGGCCAAGACAAGAGTAAGAAGAGTACATTTTATATGTTAATAGAAGTTTGCCCACAGAACAAATTTTCAAAGCTATATAGTTATTCTTATACATTTTTATTAATTGCAATTTTTATGGAGGTAATTGTGGATTCACAGGCAATTTTAAGAGATACTATAGAGCTTGTATGTACACTTTGTTCAGTTTCCCCCAGTAGTGTACTACTCTACTAGCAAATAATTGTACATCACAATTGACATTGACACAATGACATTGACACATCCATCAGTTTTACTTAGATTTCATAAATTTGAGTTGTTACTATGCATGTATTCATGAATGTATTCAGTGCTATAAAGTTTTACCACCTCTGTAGGATCCCATATCCAGCACCATGGTCAAGAATGTGAACAGTTCCATTGCTACAATGATCCCTTAGGCTGTCTTTTATAACCTGCTTCCCACCATCTCCGTACCCATCCCAACATCTAGATGCTATTAATCTGTCCTTCATTTACAAAATTCTGCCATTTCAAAATGTTATAAAAAACAGAATCATCTAGTATATAATCTTTGGGATTGGAAATTTTTCCCCTCAGCACAGTTCCCTGGTGATTAATGTAAGCTATTATGCTTTTTATTTTTATAGCAGCTTTGAGACATAATTTATATGCCATAAAATTCACCCCATTGATAAAAGCAATAAGTGGCAAAATACACATAATATTTATTATTTTAACCATTTTAAGGTGCAACTCAGTAGCATTAACTATATTCACAATGTTCTACAACCACCAACACTATCTTATTCCAGAATATTTTCATCACCCCAGAAGGAAATCTCAGTCTACTAAAGCAACCTTCTCGTCTTCCCCTCCCACAAGTACCTGAAGACAACTAATCTACTTTCTGTCTCTACAGATTTGCCTATTTTGGATACTTCACATGAATGGAATCATGCAATATGTGGACTTTTGTGTTTGTCTTCTTTCACTTAGCATAACGATTTTAAGGTTCATTCACATTGTACATCATTCATTTTTGTTGATGAATATTCCATTTTGGGCTTATTTCCACTGTTCTGCATTTATGAAATAATGGTGTGAGAAACATCTATGTAGGAGTTACATGGATATATGCTTTCGATTCTAACTGGCTATATACGTAGGAGTGGAATTGTTAGGTCATATAGTAAAACCCTATGTTTAACATTTTTTTTTAAAGGCTTAAAATGTGGGGCGCCTGGGTGGCTCAGTGGGTTATAGCCTCTGCCTTCGGCTCAGGTCATGATCCCAGGGTCCTGGGATTGAGCCCTGCATCGGGCTCTCTGCTCAGCGGGGAGTCTGCTTCCTCCCCCATCTCTCTCTGCCTGCCTCTCTGACTACTTGTGATCTCTGTCAAATAAATAGATAAAATCTTAAAAAAAAAAAAGGCCTAAAATGTATTTTACTAAGTTGATGCTACATTACTAATCCATTTCTCAGAAAAACTCCAAAGACATCAGGAACAAATAAAACACGGCGTACCAATAAAAAAGGCACACCATAAGTACCTAAGATAGACTAGGTTAAGGGCTACTGTCTGACCTTCAGCATACAGTAAACCTGTTCCTAAGACTGTACTAGGCCTATCAAGAAAAGTTGTGAACAACAACATCATGGACAAAAAAGGGCCAATCCTGTGTTGTCCTTACCCAAGAAAAAGATGGAGGTATCTTAATACAAGATTTAAAAAAATATATATTAAAATGAAAATCCTTAAGAGAAATGCCTTCCTTAAGACATAATGGGGTAATATATGTGATATAACAGAACTATAGGTATGTTGTCTGTGACCTCTGTGAGTTCCTGAATTCCCATCTGTGAGTGAATGGAGCAATGGGACCAAGTTCATTGGGGGATGTTTTTGTGGCGTATGTGGCAGTGTCTCTGGTGTTGCGAGGTATAGGAATGAAAAAGCAAGGAGAAGAGGATGGACAGAAAATGGAATGATCAAAATTAATGGGGCCTCTAACTGGATTCATTTTGTCATGGTTCCACCCTGTACCCAGGCCCTCAATAATCACATGACACTTCAGGAAAGCACCCCACACAGAATCCATTAGTTAAATAATATACCACACAGAACTGATTTATTAAATATTGCTCCTCCCTTGCCCTCTATATTTGACTTTTGAGGAAGTGCCAAACTGTTTTACAAGGTGGCTGCACCATTTTACATTTCCACTAGCTGAGTATGAGGGTTCCAATTTTTCCACATACTCACTGATACTTATTACTGTCTGCTGTGTTTATTATAGCCATACCAGTGGGTGTGAAGTAGTATACCACTGTGGGATTTGGCTTGCATTTCCCTAATGACTAATGATATTGGTCATCATGTACTTCTTGGACATCTGTATAACTTCTTTGGAGAAATGTCTATTCAAATCCTTTGACCATTTTTTATTTGGGTTATCTTTTTATGTTGTTATATTAGTTCTTCATATATTCTGGATACAAGTCTTCTGTCAGATATGTGATTTGCAAAAAATTTCTCCCATTCCCTGGGTTGTCTTTTTATTTTCTTGGTGATGGCCTTTGAAACACAGAACTTTTTAATTTTGACAAAATCCCCTTTATGTATTTTTCTTTTGTTTTATATGCTTTTGGTGTCATAGGTAAGAAATCACTGCCTAATATATAAGGTTATGAAGCTATATTCCTATGTTTTCTGAGAGCTATAAAGTTTTTTGTTTTTATTTTTAGGTCAACGATCCATTTTGAGTTTACTCTTGCATATGGTGTGAGGCAAGGGTCAACTTAATTCTTTGGCATGTTGGAAGGGAAGGGGAGTAGGGGGATGGGATGGAAAGGAAAGGAAGGAAAAAAAAAGGTCCAACCCTGCAGAATAGAGGATTTGGAGTTTTAGGGTCTATCACTGGCAAAGAGTTGTACAAATGCATCTATACTCTCTAAGGTACATAGACTAAAATTGCTGCTGTATTTATTTAGGCCCAGTCAATACAGAGCAGAAGTCACTGGCCAGTATCTTCTTTAATCTAGTTCCATTACTTTACCATCATTATGCAGAGGACTCCCAAAGCTCTACCTTCTGATCCAAAATTGTTCTTCCTCCTATGCATTACCTCTTCGTGTAATGTGGCCCCTACCATTCTCTGCTACTGTTTCAAAACCTGAGAGCACTTTTTATTTCTTTTTTTCACATCTAGTTGTTATAGCCTATCCATTTACCTTCATATCTATCTTTTTAATATCATTCTTCCTTCTCATTCCTGTTATCATTTTATTGTTTTGTGACCTTTGTTGCTCAACAAAGCTTCCTAACCTCATTCTTCCTTTTTCCCTAACCCCTCCTAAAGGGACAAAGTTAATCATGTCACTCGACTAATCACAGACCTTCAAAGGTATCCTAATGACTTCTACATGTCTCGACACATGTGTGTGAGTCAAAGAAGATCAAGTTCCTACAACCATTTCCCCATCTGAGTCTTGGCTCCCATTAGCTCCTCTAAACTAATCTGATATTGTCACTTCCACTTGTCTAAGTATGTTCATTTTCAAAATCAAACTCAAATTCCTATCTTTCATGAAGGTATCTCTCATTCCAATAGTGATAACAATTCTTCCTTTTTCTTTGTAATCAAAGTAGTTCTTTTGCCTTTATTTTTTTTCTTTTTATATATTTATATTTTTATTTATTTGACAGAGATCACAAGTTTTTGCCTTTACTTTAGTTATCACATTCTACTCTGTATTATAAACACTTGCATAGATCTTTTTTCTCTACTTTTTGCTTGGAAGTTTCTTTATTTTCCCTTTTTTCATTAAGCTTTTAATTTTAATTTCAGTATAGTTAAAATACAATGTCTTATTAGTTTCAGGTGTACAATATAGTGATTCAGCAATTCTATATATTACTCAGTTCCCATCATGATAAGTGTACTCTTAATCCCCATCACCTATTTTACCCAACTACCACCCCCAACTTCCCTCCTGGTAACTATCAGTTTGTTCTCTATAGTTAAGAGTCTGTTTCTTGGTTTCCCCCTTTTTTTCTTTCCTTTGCTCATTTGTTTTGTTTCTTAAATTCCATATGAGGGAAATCATATGGTATTTGTCTTTCTCTGCCTTATTTTGCTTAGCATAGTACTCTCAAACTCCATCCATGTCATTGCAAATGGCAAGATTTCATTCTTTTTAAAAAAAAATTTTTATTTATTCATTTATTTGACAGAGAGAGAGGGAGAAAGCAAGAGCGAGCTAGCACAAGCAGGGGGAGCAGCAGGCAGAGGGAGAGGAGAAGCAGGTTCCCTGCTGAGCAAGGAGCCTGATGCAGGGCTCAGTATCAGGACCCTGAGATTATGACCTGGGTGGAAGACAGATGCCTAACCAACTGAGCCACCCAAGTGCCCTGAGATTTCATTCTTTTTTATGGCTGAATGATATTCTAGTATCTATATCTGTATCTTTCTATCTATCTATCTAAGCTTTCTTTATCTACTCATTTATTGATGGACACTTGGTCTGTTTTCATAATTTCTCTATTGAAATAATGCTGCTAAAGACACAGTGGGGCATGTATCCCTTTGAATTAGTGTTTTTGTATTTTTGTGTACGCAGTAGTGTGATTGCTGGATCACAGGGTAGTTCTATTTTTAACTTTTTTTTTTAAAGATTTTATTTATTTCTTTGATAGAGAGAGAAATCACAAGTAGACAGAGAGGCAGGCAGAGAGGGAGAGGGGAAAGCAGGCTCCTTGCTGAGCAGAGAGCCCTATGTGGGGCTCAATCCTAGGACCCTGAGATCATGACCTGAGCCGAAGGCAGAGGCTTAACACACTGAGCCACCCAGGTGCCCCTATTTTTAACTTTTTGAGGAAGCTTTATGCTGTTTTCTACAGTGGTCACACCAGTTTGCATTCCCACCAACAGTGCATAAGTGCTGCTTTCCCCCACATCCTCTCCAATGCTCATTATTTCTTGGGTTTTTTATTTTAGCCATGCAACAGGTATAAGGTGCTATCTCATTATAGTTTTAATTTGCATTCCCTGATGATATAGAAATTAAATTAAAATTGCATTTTAATTTGTATTTCCCTGATGATATAGAAAAAAATCCACAACAATATGGTCAATTAATCTTGACAAAGGAGTAAAGACTATACAGTGGGGAAAAGATAGTCTCTTTGACAAATGGTATTGGGGAATCTGGAGAGCTACATGCAAAAGAATTGAAGTGGACCACTTTCTTATACCATCCATAAAAATCAACCCCAAATAGATTAAAGATCAAAATGTGAGACCTGAAACCAAAAAAAATCCTAGAAGAGAGCACAGGCAGTAATTTCTCTGACATTAGTCATAGTGACATTTTTCTAGATATGTCTGCTGAAGGAAGGGAAATCAAAAATAAACTATTGGGACTACATCGAAATAAAAAGCTTCTGCACAGTGAAGGAAACAATCAACAAAACTAAATAAAAGGCAACCTACTGAATGGGAGAAATATTTGCAAATGATATATCCAATAAAGGGTTAGTACCCATATACATAAAGAACTAATACAACTAAACACCCCAAATTCAAATAATCCAATTAAAAAATGGGCAGAGGACATGAACATACATTTCTCCCAAGAAGACAAACAGATGGCTGATAGACATGAAAAGATGCCTAGAAGTTTCTCGAGGGCAGGGACTGTATTTCTTATTCCCTATGTACTTAATATAACTTTCAGCTCAGAGCTTTATACATTACAGATGATCCACATATGCTTGGTATACCAAATTGAATTAATCAACAAGTATTTTTTTAGTTTTTTTGGGGACAGAAGGTATAAAATGTAGTTCCTACCCTCAGGAACAATAACAGGTACTTAAAATGATTCCTACAGGTAATTCATAAGGTGAGACTTCTACATTGTTCTAAAGTATAGGTATGGGAAGGGAAGTATTAGTATTCCTGTGAAGTATTAAGAACAAAATAAATGCGATTCGGGGTCTCTTCTGATTCCATACAAATTTTAGGATTATTTGCTCCAGCTCTTTGAAAAATACCGGTGGAATTTTGATTGGAATCGCATTAAAAGTATAGATTGCTCTAGGCAGTATAGACATCTTAACAATGTTTATTCTTCCGATCCAAGAGCATGGAATGGTCTTCCATCTTATTGTGTCTTCTTTAATTTCTTTCATGAGTGTTCTGTAGTTCCTTGAGTACAGATCCTTTACCTCTTTGGTTAGGTTTATTCCCAGGTATCTTATGGTTCTTGGTGCTATAGTAAATGGAATCGATTCTCTAATTTCCCTTTCTGTATTTTCATTGTTAGTGTATAAGAAAGCCACTGATTTCTGTACATTGACTTTGTATCCTGCCATGTTGCTGAATTATTGTATGAGTTCTCGTAGTTTGGGGGTGGAGTCTTTTGGGTTTTCCATATAAAGAATCATGTCATCTGCGAAGAGAGAGAGTTTGACTTCTTCATTGCCAATTTGGATACCTTTTATTTCTCTTTGTTGCCTGATTGCTGTTGCTAGGACTTCTAATACTATGTTGAACAAGAGTGGTGAGAGTGGGTGTCCTTGTCGTGTTCCTGATCTCAACGGGAAGGCTGAAAGCTTTTTCCTATTGAGAATGATATTTGCTGTGGGTCTTTCATAGATAGATTTTATGAAGTTCAGGAATGTTCCCTCTATCCCTATACTTTGAAGTGTTTTAATCAGGAACGGATGCTGGATTTTGTCAAATGCTTTTTCTGCATCAATTAAGAGGACCATGTGGTTCTTCTCTCTTCTCTTATTAATTTGTTCTATCACATTGATTGATTTGCGAATGTTGAACCATCCTTGTAGCCCAGGAATGAATCCCACCTGGTCATGGTGGATAATCTTTTTAATGTGCTAAGGAAATGTTGAAAAACAAAAATAAAACTGGGGGCATCATGTTGCCCGATTTCAAGCTTTACTACAAAGCTGTGATCACCAAGACAGCATGGTACTGGCATAAAAACAGACACATACCAGTGGAACAGAGTAGAGAGCCCAGATATGGACCCTCAACTCTATGGTCAAATAATCTTTGACAAAACAGGAAAAAATATACAGTGGAAAAAAGACAGTCTCTTCAATAAATGGTGCTGGGAAAACTGGGTAGCTATATGTAGAAGAATGAAACTTGACCATTCTCTTACACCATACACAAAGATAAACTCAAAATGGATAAAAGACCTCAACGTGAGACAGAAATCCATCAGAATCCTAGAGGAGAATATAGGCAGTAACCTCTTCGATACCAGCCACAGCAACTTCTTTCAAGATATGTCTCCAAAGGCAAAGGAAACAAAAGCGAAAATGAACTTTTGGGACTTCATCAAAATCAAAAGCTTCTGCACAGCAAAGGAAACAGTCAACAAAACAAAGAGGCAACCCACGGAATGGAAGAAGATATTTGCAAATGACAGTACAGACAAAAGGTTGATATCCAGGATCTATAAAGAACTCCTCAAACTCAACCCACACAAAACAGACAATCATATCAAAAAATGGGCAGAAGATATGAACAGACACTTCTCCAATGAAGACATACAAATGGCTATCAGACAAATGAAAAAATGTTCATCATCACTAGCCATTAGAGAGATTCAAATTAAAACCACATTGAGATACCACCTTACACCACTTAGAAAGGCCAAAATTAGCAAGACAGGAAACAACATGTGTGGAGGGGATGTGGAGAAAGGGGAACCCTTTTACACTGTTGGTGGGAATGCAAGTTGGTGCAGCCACTTTGGAGAACAGTGTGGAGATTCCTCAAGAAATTAAAAATAGAGCTTCCCTATGACCCTGCCATTGCACTACTGGGTATTTACCCCAAAGATACAGATGTAGTGAAAGGAAGGGCCATCTGTACCCCAAAGTTTATAGCAGCAATGGCCACGGTCGCCAAACTGTGGAAAGAACCAAGATGCCCTTCAACGGACAAATGGATAAGGAAGATGTGGTCCATATATACCATGGAGTATTATGCCTCCATCAGAAAGGATGAATACCCAACTTTTGTAGCAACATGGACGGGACTGGAAGAGATTATGTTGAGTGAAATAAGTCAAGCAGAGAGAGTCAATTATCATAGGGTTTCACTTATTTGTGGAGCATAACAAATAGCGTGGAGGACAAAGGGAGTTAGAGAGGAGAAGGGAGTTGAGGGAAATTGGAAGGGGAAGTGAACCATGAGAGACTATGGACTCTGAAAAACAATCTGAGGGTTTTGAAGGGGGGGTGGTGGGCGGTTGGGGGAGCCAGGTGGTGGGTATTGGAGAGGGCACGTATTGCATGGAGCACTGGGTGTGGTATAAAAACAATGAATACTGTTACGCTGAATAGAAATAAAAAATTTAAAAAAAAAAGAACAAAATAAATGCAGGAAAGGAAGGAAGAAGCAATATTAGCTATGAAAGTTTATTATCCAAAATGTGCCAAATTAACTCAAACAGCCCTGGGCAGATTGTGGTTCTGTTTTCTCTCAACTGTCTCCCCAACTCACTCTCAAATGAGGGATCATTTGGTATTCGCACTTTTCTGTGTCTACTCAGAAATGAAATCTGAAGAGACAAAGGTCTATGACTGAAAATAGAGTAAAGAACAAGGCACCACGCAAAGGTCATAGTTTCAATAGTGCCATAGGTAAGTTATACTATACCAACGAGTTCTCTGGATCACCAAGTAGTATGTCAGCAAAAGCAAGAGTCATCACATTCTCAACCAGGGTTCTGTAAGGGGACTGAACCCTAAAACTCTGAGGATCCACTGCATGTAATGAATAAGAATCCTCCAAGAACTGGTACATCTAAAATGGCGCCATTTACGTGCACTCTTAGGAGAAATGAGAATAAGCTTCAGGATTCTACATTTCCAATGTGGGAGCCTGTTTAGAGTTAATGAACCTGAGAGTAAACAGCACTACTATATTAGGCCTATTGAAACAACAAGGAACAGTATTTAATCATTCTTGGATGATTTGATTCTGAATCAGGGCTTCACACTCTAGGCTGACTAACTGGCCTAGAAACCAGTCCCACCTAATGCAATGGTTTATAAGTCATCTATGTTTGTTGAAGTACAGGTACATATTCTACCTACTCTGACTCTACCAAATAAAACACAAATTACCTAGGCAAAAGGCAAACATATAAGGCTTACTGGTTTTTTTTCTGAAATATCAATGGTGATTTTCTAAATTCTTCTGCAATCCTAAGAATACCTGTTCTGGAAACAATTTCACTGAGAAAAATATTAAATTGCTTTATGCTATTTCATAATAAAGTAATTTCAATTTCAAAGACTAAACCATATTCAGTTTACTGTATTGAGAACAGACAAGGGGTCATTTATAGAAGACATCTCTGTTTCTCAGAGAGAAGGAAGTTTCTCATGTATGAATTTGTTCCATTTCCAGCCCACCTATCTCAGTACATAGGACTGCATGCCATACCAGCTGACATTCCATTGAGCTTCTTACACACCCTCAACTTCCAACCTAACCTGGGCACCTAGGATACTCACTGCCTACAGGTCTTTGTTTTGCAATGACTATTTGCTATCCTACATCTACCTGTTCACTCTCCAAACACCAGCTTTTGCATGTAGACCAGCAAACTAGCATACTTTGAAAGCTCAGAGCAGTCTCCTTTCAGCTCGTAGCCTGCTTTGCTCTCTTTCCAGCCAAACTTCTAGAAAATATGCACTTCGCTTATTTCCATTTATTCACTTCTTATTCGCTTCCGTGATAATTTAGAGGTTTTTGGAAACAATCTCAAATTTATTAAAAGTTCCAAATACAGTACAAAGCATGTTTTTTTCCCCGAATCATTTGGGAATAAGTTTGCACAAACAAGGACTTTCTCTTACATAACTGCCATACAACCATCAAGGGGAGGAAACAAACATCTACTTCTCAGACACCACTCATGCTTTGCCCATTGTTCCAGTCATGTCCTTCGTAGCAAAAGGAGATAATTCAGAATCATGTATTGCATTGAGTTGTCATGTCTCGTTAATTCTCTACAATCTGGGTTTCTCAATCTTTCTTTGACTTTCATGACCTTAACATTTTTGAAGGATACAGGTTAGTAATTTTGTAGTGTACAAACCTTCAGTTTGGGTTTGTCTGATATTTTGTCATGATGAGATCCAGCCTATGTATCACTGGTAAGAATAACGCAAAATTGGTGCTACATTCTTTAATATAATTGGCACACTATATTTCAATTTGTCCCATTACTAATGATGTTCACTTATTACTTGATAAAGGTGATATCTGCCAGGCTTTTCAGCTATTTCCTTCTGAAATTAAAAAAAAAATTGTGTGGGAGATACTTTCAAACTATGTAAATATCCTATTCCTTATCAAATTTTTAATTCATTCATTTTTACATATGAGTATAGACTCATGGATTCTTATACTAGAGGCTACAATCCATAAGTATTATTAATTTTGATGTTCAAATTCTCCCAGATTTTGTTAGTGGCAACCCTTGCAAGCTAGATCCTGTATCCTTTTGACGTCTCCATCATTCTCTGAGAACGTTCTTACTTTCTGACATAATGAAATGTTCAAAGCTCATCTTATATTTTCTCTCATCCATACCTGGAATCAGTGATTTCACCAAGAAGCCCTGGTTTCTTTCAGGTATTTAAAAGTTAATATCTGGGGGTGCCTGGGTGGCTCAGTGGGTTGGACCTCTGCCTTTGGCTGGGGTCATGATCTCAGGGTCCTGGGATTGAGCCCTGTATCAGGCTCTCTGCTCAGCAGAGAGCCTGCTTCCTCCTCCCCCTCTGTCTGCCTCTCTGCCTACTTGTGATCTCTCTCTCTGTCAAATAAATAAAATCTTTTAAAAAAATAAATGTATACACATACACACTCACACCCACAATACACATTTACTTTTGTCTATTCACCCATTCATCTATTTTGAAAATTATGAGTTGACACCACCACAGGGTTCATTTCAGTTTTCTCCTTTTCTACATGTTATTAACTCACAAGTACCTCAAACTCAGCACGTCTAAAACCAAACGTAATTTTCGTAGTTTTCTCCAAATCTGTTCACCCTCCTTATTTTCTCATCTCATGTAATGATACCATTTATTTTGTTGCCCAAACCTTAGAATCCTTCTAGATCTTTCTTTTCTTCCACCTTCCACATCCAATCATTCATAGCATCCTGCCTTTTTCACTTCTTAGCTATTTTCAGATGTGCACCATCTTTTTATCCATTAATTTGTCTTAACATTAAGTTAGACTTCTTGCTTTTCACACAGGCATTTACAGTTACTTCTTCTTCTGTTCAGGAACTCCCAGTGTATGACATGTATCACATGTAGAGAAAAATCTGAAGACTTTACTACAGAAAACCAGAGCAAAGTTCTAGATCTTCTCATGACCAGAACCCTGACCCTATTCCTTCTATTTTCATTTACAATGTATGAAAAGCCACACTGCCTCCCTGATGTTTATTAAAAAAGCCAAGCAGCCCTTTGCATTTACCCTCTCTGCCTGGGACACTCTTCCTCCAGACACCTGCATGGTTTGTTCTCTCATCTCCTTTGGAATTTTTCTTGAATATTATCTTCTCAGTGAGGCTTTCTTTGATCCTCAGGTAAAAAGAGTAACCACTCAACATTCACTATTCCCTTATCCAACTTGATTTAAAGCCCTAACCACTATTATTTTCTTATATTGCATCTCTATCTGCTGCCACTCTTCCCCAGTAGGAACTTACATTAGTAAGTTCCATTAATTCCATTAGCACATAGTTGTTTTTTTTTTTTTTTAAGATTTATTCATTTATTTGACAAAGAGAGCGAGTGCATGCATGTGCACAGCAGGCAGAGCAGCAGGCAAAGGGAGAGGAAGAAATAGGATCCCCCCCACCAGCAGAGAACATGACATGGGGCTGGATCCCAGGACCCTGGGATCATGACCTGAGCCAAAGGCAGATGCTTAACTGACTGAGCCATCCAGGTACCCCACAACAGAGATTTGCGGGTTTTTTTCTTTTTTCTTTTTGGTCTTTCTTATTGTTGTATCCCTAATGCCCAGAACAATGTGTGACACATAGTAAATATTTAGCAAATGAACATTTCCTCATGGTCTTTCGTTACATTATATAGTAGAATAATATTCTATCATGTAGCATGTAATAATAATTCTCCTTATACTGGATATTTAGGTTGTTTCTTTTCCACCCCTATTATAAGGCACTGCTACCATGAAGAACAGTGTGTGTGTGTGAATTTTTTTTTTGTTTTTCATCGATTAAATTTCTTAGGGATTTCTGGGTCAAAGAGTATATCTTTATTGCTATATGTTATATACTGCTCTCCAAAATAGTTGTAATGGTTAAAAATTCCGATAGCAATACCTGTGTATAAGGAGTCCTATAATTTTTCTAAATAATATATACAGTTTAAAATTTTAAAGTATTATAGAAATATATGACACAAAGTTTCCCTCAAATTCTTGTCTTCCATTCTCCTAGTTCCCATATGCTTACACAGATATTCACTGTAATTTGTATTTTACATATCCTTCTACAGTTTCTCTCGCTCTTTCCTTATCGCTCTCTCTCCTTCTATCTTCCCACCCCAGGTATACTCTCCAAGGAATATAGCACATTTCAAATCTGCTCCTTGCTTTTGTACATAACCTATGTCATAAACTTTTTTTTTCTTTCCTTTTTTTTAGGGAGGGAGAAGAGTCAGACAGAGAGAGAGAATCCCAAGCTGGCTCCATGTCCAGCACAGAGCCCAAGAGGGGCTCAGTCCCACAACTCTGAGATTATAACCTGAGCCAAAATTAGAGTAGGATACTTAACTGACTGAGCCACCGAGGCCCACCAATGTCATAAATTTTTTCTATATCAGTTCATAGAAAGCTTCCTCATTCTTTTTTTTGCAACTGCCACAGATAGCTGTATGACGTTCACTTATATGGATGTACTGTAATTTAATTTTAATCCTCTCATGCTGACCATTTAGACTGTTCCCATGCTTACTATCCCAAACAATGAGGCAAAGAATAACCCAGTACTTCATATGTATGTAAGTGTAGCTGTAGGATAAATTCCAAGAGGTGGAAGTGCTAGGTCAAAGAGTTAATACACTTAAAATTTACCCCCTGCACACATATGCAGCCCCCCATACTTATATATGCATACTAACAAAGCCCTCTCTATGAGGATAGTAACAATTTATTCTCCCTCCACCAGTGTGAGAGGATGCTCGTTTCCCCTTTGCTTCACCAAACAAATGCTACTAAAGTTTTGGATTTCTTCAAATCTGATAAAGTGCTTTTAAAATTTGCATTTCTGTATTATGACACATTGACAAGCTTTCTATACAGTTCTTTTTTTTTTTTTTAAGATTTTTATTTTTTATTTATTTCACAGAGAGAGATCACAAGTAGGCAGAGAGGCAGGCAGAGAGAGAGACAGAGGAGGAAGCAGGTTCTCCGCTGAGCAGAGAGCCCGATGCGGGACTCGATCCCAGGACCCTGAGATCATGACCTGAGCCGAAGGCAGAGGCTTAACCCACTGAGCCACCCAGGCGCCCCTATACGGTTCTTTTTATCTATAACTGTGTGTTCATATCCTTTGCTCATTTTTATTTTGGATTATTGACTTTTTCTCTATTTCTGTGGGCACTTTGCATATTAGAGAGATGGGCTTTGTAATATAGATTACAAATATGAATTCCCAGTTTGCCATACTTTTGACTTTACTGTGCAGATTTAATAGAATTTATTAATATTTTCTTTTGGAGCTTTTGGATGTTAACTCAGAAAAAACTTTCACTTCAAGATAATTCTCCCATGATTTCCTCTAGAATTGTTTTAGCTTTTATGTTTAAATCTTTGATCCATTTGGAATTTATCCTGGTGTGGGATAAGGGATACAGATCCAATTTTTTCTTTTTTTCCAGATGGCTCATCTGTTGTCCTTACACCATTTACTGAAATGGTGAACTTTTCCCCACTTTTCTGAAATATATGTATTATTTATAAAAGTTCTATGCATATCTGAGACTGTCTTTTTCTGTTCCACTGGTTTATTTATCTATTACATTAAGGGAGAAAAAACCCTTTAATTTTTAAAAGTGGCTTCCATTAAATGAACAAAGGGAATTAAAAGAGAGACAAACCAAAAAACAGACTCTTAACTACAGAGAACAAACTGATGGTTACCAGAGAGGAGGTGGGGTGGCAAAAATAGATGAAGGGGATTAAGAGTACACATCTTGATGAGCAGTGTGTAAGACATGAAATGGTTAAATCATGATACTATACACCTGAAACAAGCAAGTATGTTAACTATAGTGGAATAAGAAATTAAGAATAAGAAATAAGAAATTAAGAAATTAAGAAAATAAATAAGAAAAATAAGAAATTAAGAAAATAAAATAAGAAATTAAGAAAAAGGGGCGCCTGGGTGGCTCAGTGGGTTAAAGCCTCTGCCTTCGGCTCAGGTCATGATCCCAGGGTCCTGGGATCGAGCCCTGCATCGGGTTCTCTGCTCAGCGGGGAGCCTGCTTCCTCCTCTCTCTCTGCCTGCCTCTCTGCCTACTTGTGATCTCTGTCAAATAAATAAATAAAATCTTAAAAAAAAAAAGAAATTAAGAAAAAATTAAAAAAGTAAGAAATTAAGAAATAAGAAAAAGAAATTAAATTAAGAATAAGAATTTAAGAAATAGAAGAAATTAAGAAAATAAGAAATTAAGAAAAAATTAGAAAAGAAGTGGTTTTCATTAATTTTTGCTTCTAATAGCTACATATTATTTATCTTACAATGTTTTTAATGAAAAATAAAGTAACTCACTCTTGTCTGGGCCCAGTGTCTGACTCTTATGTCCTAATCTCTCTCCCACTGCAAGTTTATACCAAATTTGATTTTTCCAGCTCAGTGTTTAATGGGACTTCTATCTCAACAAAGCCATACTAGAGCTCTAGGCTCCCACTGCTAAACCTCCCAAGTCCCCACTACGTTAGTAACTGACAACCACCAAACCAATAACCTCAGAGTCATCCTCCCTTCTGCCTCTACTACCCCCCACCCAATCATCAGCAAGTAGCATGTACTCCATCTTTAAAAAGACCCCAACCTTTCAGCTTTTTAACATTTGTCCTAGCACTCTGGTCCAGCCATCAGTCTCACCTATATGGACTGCTGACATAGCCTCCTCATTTGTTTCCTATACTCTTGTGCCTCCACATTCCATTTCATCTAGAGCAGCCAAAGCAATCATTTCAAAGTATGGATCACATCCATCCCATGTTTAAAATATTAAAGGCTCCCCATTATACTTGGCATGAAGTTGCCTGCCTCCCCTCTGTGCTCATCTTTTGTAATGGCCCCTGGGTTCACTAAGCCCCAGCCCCACTAGCTCCTTGAATGTACCAACTTCATCCTTTTCTCTGTAATAGTTGATCTCTTTGACTGGAAAGTGTATCTCTCAGGGCTTTTTACCACTGGCTCTACCTCTTCATTCAGGTCCTACCTCAAATGGCTCCCTTCTAGGCTTTCCCTCACTGGGCATTCCAAATGACCTTGATACCCCCACCCAGGTTATTCCATATCACATTATTTCCCTTAATGACAACAATACCTTTTGAGCATCTAACTAAGAGAGAGAATTGACTTCAGCCTCCATTCAGATTTATGCTGTACTTGGTTGGGTTCTACCTCACCCTCCTGATGCCAGCTCAGCAGGTTAAGGGGATGGCTAGGGAGGCCAACAATGGAGGGTGCAATCCTCAGGGAACTTCCTCATTGGCAACTCCTCCAGTAGTGTCTTGGCTATGTGGCTAGGTTTGGTGTGAGTGGGAGTCATTGTTAAGGACCAGCCACCAGCACTCTGCCCTCCGTCTAGCCAAGACAGATGAGGGTGGAGCCCACAGGTTTCAGAAATGAGAATACCACACCCTAAGCCTCTGTTAATACTGTGCTCAGTTTAAATAGTGCAATTAAAAAGCATCAACATGTCACTAACTATGATGAATGACCTAAAAAAGTTTATATACTTGAATAAAACAGCTCATGGAAAAAAAAAAAACACCTTTAATAAACTGATAGGATGTGTTGGGTATTGCTCCCAAGGTCACAGTAGTATATAGCTGAATTAATATTTCATTTGGGCCAGAAAGAAGTCTTTCCATTTTGAATAACACTTTTCAAAGTTTTTTCATGGCAAATGTTTTTCTGTATATAATATATAGGAAATATTTCATTAACTATCGAATTTCCGCTTTCTGTAAATTAGAAGATCACAGTTATATAAGTATAGAGAGGAACACTACAGGATGCAGGACTGAAAATAAAGAGTATTTTATCTACTAATCATCTGAATATTAGTATTTTCCATCACAAATAAGTAGATATGGGCTAAATTTGGCTTAAAATACCTTCCATTAAAAAAAAATTCCATAGTTTGTATATCTAAAATCCACATTTTAAGGCTTTTGTAAACCTTAGCAGCTAGCTATCCATCAGATACTGGCTGAGAAAACCAATATGCTAGCAAGGGCTGTCACTTCAGTAAAACAAAGTAGAATAAATAAGAGTATTCTAGATTCAGTCAGTACACAAGATTCAATATGCAGAACCTTCACATATGAATGAAATCCATTCCAAGACCTTGATAATTACCCATATTTACTAAGATTGAGAATATCTGTACACATTTTTGCCTTTTACCAAATCACATTTTTAAGACTTTTTTGTTTTTATTTTTTATTTTACTATTATAATGTTCAGATTATAATAATATCAAGATATAAAATGGCTTTGGGCTCTCTTTTTTAGTATCAGCATACCCTAGATTCTTTTTTAAAAATTAACATATAATGTATTATTTGCCCAGGGGTACAGGCCTGTGAATCATTAGGCTTACACACTTCACAGCACTCACCATGGCACATCCAAAATACATTTTTGTTGAATTTTCTGTGAACAGACTCACATAATTCAAAACTGCCTTTTTCAACCTTCACTGAAGTTTTCTCTCTTATTGATGACCTTTTTTAAAATAAGAAAAACATGAACACTTTATAAGAGTTACTGTTTATCAGAGGTCTCAGAGAAAATGACACAGTAGTGGTACGGGGTCACTCACTTGGCTGCATGTAGCAAGCCTAAGGCAATTTCTTAGTTTGACAAAGTCACCGCCATTCATTATGTGCCTGTGGCATGGACTGCAGGGCCATTCTCAGCCAAGGCTATGAATGCTACTCCTTGCATGCCAGCAACACTCTAATATGTGCACGGATACCACTTAGCCTAGAACATCACACCAAGCCTGTCACTGCTACATAGATCTGCCATTGTTTCTAGGCCCCAGCAATCTGTGGCTAGATCTCCCAAAAGTGCTGCTTTCCTTTCCTCTGCCCAATATTTCCTCTGGCAAATATTCCAGTTTACTTCACCACTGACCAAGAAGCCATTCTGGGAATCTGTTAACTTCTAACCTAGCTTTTCCCTGTGTTGGGTTGGGTAAAGCTGAGATAGTCAGCAAGGGTTCTGTGTTGAGTGGTGGCCGAGTCCTTGGACTCCATTTGGTCCATCCTCTCTTGAGGGTTTGTACTTATCTCCTTAGAGGCCAAATAAGGAAAAGCAGCTCTTAATCACATGCATCCATTTGTGCTTGCTTATTATCACCACTTTTTACCTAAAAGTTTCAAGAACTCTTAAGGCCTTAGTACTATTATGCTTAAGCACTTACTGTTTAATAAACTCAGCATCACTGAGCACTTATTTGTAACGGTCATACTCATTAAAAATGTCTCATCTGGGGGCACCTGGGTGGTTCAGTCAGTTAAGCATCTGACTGTTGATTTCAGCTCAGGTCATGATCTCAGGGACATGGGATGAGCCTCACATCTAGCTCTGTGCTTAGCGGGGAGTCTGCTTCTCTCCCCACCAAACCCCTTGTCTCTAAAATAAATAAATAATTTTTAAAAAAAAGTCTCATCTAAAGAAGGAACTCAAATAAATCTTTTGAATTGAATCTTGCTTCAGAGAGAAAGCAGAAAATGAACCTAAGACAAACATTATGGAAACAAAAAAATACTCAAATAACCTAAGTGTTGCAGAGAGAAAAAGTCAGGATTGATTAATTTATCTCATTTCTTAATTGATAGAATATCTATTTGCACTAAGATTTGCTTACTTCAAAAAACTAAAAATGACCTGAGCTAAATTTAAAGGCAGATGCTTAACCAACAGAGCCACCCAGGCGCCCCTATAGTTTTAATACTTATTATCAATAATTTATCCATTAATTTTGGAAACTTGAATTCTTTCTAAGATTTATTTATTTATTCCAGAGAAAGCACGAGAGAGTGAGAGAGCAAGAGAGCACACACAAACAGGAAGGGCAGAGGGAGAGAGAGAGTGAAAGAATCTTAAGCAGACTCTGCTCTAAGTGCAGAGCTCCATACTGTGCTTAATCTCATGACCTTGAGATCACAACCTGAGCGGAAACCAAAAGTTGGATGCTCAACCAACTGTGCCACACAGGCTCCTCAGGGCTTTGAATTAAGTTACATGATAGAAATATATCTTTGCACATTCTGTATTCCAAAGCTACTGGCATTCCAAAATGAAATTTTAGGATTGTGGGCCTTTACTATTTTTTTCTCTACTTCCTTCCTACATTTCTACTTCTTCTCTCCTAGTGAATTGTTTCTAACTTTTTTTTGGTGGATATGAATGATTCCAATTACCCTCCACGAACCTCCCTAAATTCCAGAGACTGGGAAGCAAACTCTACAATTCTGGGGTTCTCTTGTGGCTGAAATCCCTGATGTGACTTAGGACCTGTCAATCAAAGTCAGAAGTGATATCAAGGCAGAGCGCCTGATTTTTGCTACTTCTCCTATCAAGTATAACAGTGACAAAGATCTCAGGGTTTCATGAACTGCTGAAGGGTTAAAAGGCAAAAATGAGGCTTTAGTTTGTTGGTTCGTTCAGCTTGCAGTCCACACAGTGTGGCTCTAGAGTGGGAAGTAGTAAAGGCAGCTTTCTGATCATGCAGCGCCCTATTGTTAGCTATGACTGGAGTTGGTAGAGACCTGAAGCACCAGACCTCTGACTGTAAGAGAGAGAGCAGCTCCCATGGTAGCCTGACTCTTCAGTGCTACTCTGATAGCCTTTCTTAAAAGTTCAGCACAGAGTCTGTTTCTTTAGTTTTCCCAATGATTCTATAAGCATTCTGAATCCTTTAATAAATCTCTTTCTGCTTAAGTTGGAGACAGTAGACTTCTTTCTCAATGAGCCTGACTGATTTCCTTTGATATGCAGATTCTAATCAGAAGTGGAACTGTGGGGTAAGAGAACTGTATATACTCTTCTCTCGGTAAATCAACAAGAACTAAAAAGGCAAAAACAAAATCAGAAACAAAATAAATTTGTAGAAATACTGTATCTTTTTGAGGCAGGTTTGAAATCAGAAATGAACCATTTCATTTATCTAGCCTAGAAGTTCCTTGAGAGCAGAGACCTAATTAAATTTCTGGACCTGGGCCTCTTACTATATAATTGTTGTGAGGACTTCTACAAGAAAACATTATATGTGTCAACAACTATAGAATTTCTTTCTTTTTTTTTTTTTTAATTTTATTCATTTGACAGACAGAGATCACAAGTAGATGGAGAGGCAGGCAGAGAGAGAGGAGGAAGCAGACTCCCTGCTGCGCAGAGAGCCCGATGCGGGGCTCGATCCCAGCCCCTGGGATCACAACCTGAGCGGAAGGCAGAGGCTTAACCCATTGAGCCACCCAGGTGCCCCAACAACTATAGAATTTCTATTGGGAATTCATCCTGAGAAAAATGCTGAAATGAGTGATACAGCAAAAAAGAGTACATTCAGATTATTTTATATTTCTTTCTATTTATTGCTTAGCACAATTTTCATTAGATAATCACAATTAAAATACTCCTCAGCTAAGGATCCCAAGGTTCTGATGCTAAAAATGCTCTTACTGTTTGACAGCCAGTAGTTAAAATGTTTAGTTCCTACCTGGCCAAACATTATATATTTTTCTATTAAAGATTTATTTATTTGAGAGAGAGAGAGAGAGAGCATGAGCAGAAGGGGCAAAGGTAGAGGGAGAGAGAATCCTAAGCAGACTCTGCTAAGCACAGAGCCTGACGAGGGGGCTCAATCTCATGACCCTCTGAGATCAGGACCTGAGCCGAAACCAAGAGTAGGATGCTCAACTGATTGTGCCACCCAGGTGGCCCTGGCCAAACAATATTTTAAGAAGTACTTGAGAATGTACATTCTTACAATACCATAGCCACGGATCATAGAAACTACAGCATCTAGGCACCAGAGACTCATAAAATGAATGGTAAACCATTCAAAGGAGCCTTATGTCAAATAGGGACTTTTCATGCAGATGATATCCTGAAACAGTTTAGAGTATGTGATAATGCTGGCACGTAAAGAAGCCCAGCAGAGGAGTTTAAGGAGGAGAGAGGCCCATCCAGGGATCTGGAATGGCACAGAGTCACTGAGGTTCACAGACGTAAGTTCTTATATAAGTTCCTTCAGAAATGCTTCATGATGACAGTAAATCATAGGAGTGTCATTAATGGCTGCAGTGATACTGAAAACTATCTGAGAAACAAGAAAGAAATAGTAAATGAGTACAATAATTTTAAAAAGCTCTATCTATAGCATAATTCTGAGAGAAGGATCTTTTCCCTGGGCTACAGACAATCCCTACCAGTGGAGAGAGTTACATATCAAACATTCCAAAACAGAGCATTTTTACTTCTAAAACCTCTAACTGGCCATGATTATTGAAGTTAGTATCACTTCTATAATGTTTTAAAGTGAAAGTATATTTAAGTCATTCTTTAACAAAAGGAATCCAAGCTCCTTGGAGAAATGGTTGATTCATGGATTGGGTGAAGAAATGTACAAAATGAGCCTTGGAGTATCCTGTAGTGCCAGAAAAAAAAAAAAAGTGCTCAAAACAAAATAAACCTGAAAACCCACAGGATGGGAGTATGGCTAAGAGACAAGGGAATTGACTGAAAGAGCTTCATTGGCAAAAGCTGGAAGTTTGAGCAACAAAATAAATACAATAGTATTGAATTATCACCCAAAGTATAAAATATATATTCACAAGTCCAAACTGATATAAATAATTAAGTAAATTAGTGGGGGAGAAGAATTCCAAATAATTATTCCACCATCATGGAGGGGGATCAGAATTCACTCCTCCTTAAGTGTGGGCTATACATAGTGACTTCCTTTCAAAGACTTCAGGATGGAAAGGGGGCAAAAGCATAACTTTACAGTGGAGAAACCTGACAAGAACTACCTCAGCTAAATGATTAAGGCCAGTATCAGCAATGATAAGTCATGTTAAGATGTATATATCTTTGATATGATGTGATGAAAACATCACTTTACCTCTGTGATCTTCTTCCCAAGAACCTATAACCTCCAGTCTTATCACAAGTAATAAATCAGATTAATTTCCATTAAGGGGATTCTACAAAATACTTGACCAGTGCTCCTCAAACTGTCAAAGTTATCAAAAAATAAGGGAAGTCTAAGAAACTGTCACAGCCAAGAGAGCCTAACGAGACATGATTACTAAATGTAATGTACTATTCTGGATGGGATTCTGGAACAGAATAAAAACAACATATAAAAATCTAAAAAAATGTGAAAAAGTCAGTACTTCAGTTAATTTAAAAATAATCACATTGACATGCTTTTGAAAAGCAGTATAGTTCTGAGTGAGACACTATAATAGCCTATGTAGATAATGATAAATATCTACATAGAGTCTAGGATCCCCTACCCTAAAGCTGAGGCTTCTCGTAGAGATATAGTGGTCAGTACACTGGGAAGGGCTAATTCTACCCTATTCCAGTTTTATTGAGATATAACTGATATATAACACTGTATTACTTTAAAGGGTACAACATAAACTTTTCTTGACTAGCATGACTATTTTATTATTTTGTCAGTAATACATGTTACCAAATTGCTCCAATTTCAGATTTAATCTTATTTCTTAGTATAGCATACACCAATTCCTTAGAAAGTGTTTCCGAGTAAATTTCTCTACACATCGGGAAACAGTTCCCTTTGTGGGTGTGTTCTCTTGCCCAAGGCTACGCAGAAAGCCAATAAGTATGTCTGTTGGATTTTTACCCATTGGGAAGTAGGTGAGCATGTTGACTTCTTATTACCTCCCAGAGGTCAGAGATAGCTTGGCCCAAAGAGCTTCTTCCTAGGGTAATCTGTTTTTATAAGTGATGCTTGGTTATAGTTCTTTCACAGTTCTTTCAACTGATAACAGAACAAACCTCAGGGTCCCACTCTCAATTGCAGTGTTACCTGATGATATATTTGCTTTCTGGGTCAAGTGTTTAAGTGTTCTAGTAAGAAATAGAAGAGATTCATCAGAAACTTTAGTTATCTCCATGGATGACAGAAATTTTCCTCTAGCTGTTTAATACTCCACTATTCCATTTCTGTGGGGCTGATGAACTGCAAAGAAAAAAAAAACAAACAAACAAACCAGAAGCAGTGATCTTACTGACAAATGTTCTGTGAAAGGTTAAGTCAGTGAGCATTGATAGGCTAGGTGGGATCCTGGACAGGTCCTGGGCCTGGTGAGGGCAGTTCCCTTGTTCCTGTCAAGCCTGGGGCAGGCAGGCATTCAGGCTATCATCAGGCTGGAGAATGATGCTCAAGGAGAAATAGTGACTTTAATGAACATTTTTGCTTATTTCAGGGTATATAAAGAGTGCAGGTTTTCTTTTGGAGGGACACAGTGAGTCAGAATATGAAGTCTTCTCCCTCACTTTTGTATTTGAAAAAATTCTTTTTTCCTTGCTTTTAAAAGTTGCATCTGGGATCTAGATGAGGATCTAGACTAGACTTGAGGTTATTTTTAACTGAAGTTCACTATGCTTTTTTCAAGTCATACTACTGTTACATACCCTGAATGAATATGTGTCACACAAATTAAGTGATAGTAATGATGAATGCAATTAGTAAAAAGTACTCTCTCTCTCTCTCTCCAACCACACTAGTGAATGTCTGCCCTGCACTAGGCCCTGGTTCCTATGCTAAGGATGCAAACCTCAATGAAACAAATTTCTCATACTTACAAAGTTTGCAGTCCTGTGGGATCTACAGAAAGATAAACTCAGATTTTATTTTAAAGTAACTCATGAGATATGCCCAAAGTGGGGAAAAATAAGAAATACCCAAATCCAAAACTTTTAGTTTAAAATTCAGTGCATAGACACCAATCAGAATGGCTAAATAAAACACACTGAAAAAAAATACTGAAAACACCAATAACTATTGGAGATGCAGAGAAACTGAGTCACTCATAGATTGCTGGTGGGAATGTAAACTGGTACTGCCACTCTGGAAACAATTTGGCAATTTCTTATTAAATTAAACATGTAACTATCCCATGACTTAGCAATTACACTTTTGGGCTTTTATACCAGAGAAATGAAAATTCGGGTTCACATAGAAACCTATACATGAATGGTCATAGTGGCTTTATTCACACAAGTCAAAAACTGGAATCAGCCTAGCTGTCCTCCAACAGGGAAACGTTAAATCAAACTGTGGTAGATCTATACCACGGAGTACTACTTGGCAAACAACAAAAACGAAACAAATCATTGATGCTAGCAGCAACTTAGAATTTCGCTGAGTGAAAAAAAGACAATCCCAAAAGATTATGTGCTGTTTATTCGTAGAGCATTTATATAATATTCTTGAAAAGAGAAAATTAGAGAAATGGAAGACAGTTCTGAGGTTACTAGGGCCTAGAGTGGGGAGGGGAAGGATGAGCAAAGTACACTGTGGGGGAAGGTAGGCAGGAGAGAAGTAGATGTGGTTATGAAAGAACAGGAGGGAGCATGGTATATGTCTAAGATGATCAGTGTCTTGACTGTGGTGACCCATACATGAATGTATATGTGTAATAAAACTGCATAAAACTAAATACACAAAAACATACAAGTACAAGTTAAATGGGAAATCCAAACAAGATAGGTAGACTACATCAATGTAATATACTGGTTGTGATATTGTATTATAGTTTCACAGAATGTTAACTGGGGGGGAACTGGGTAATGCATGGGGTCTCTCCTATATTAATTCTTACAACTACATGCAACTCTACAATTATCTCAATAAAAATTCCAATTTGAAAAAGACAAAACAAAAATAACATAATGTTAAAAACACATTAATGAATACATTTATAGCATTCACTATGAAAATATGCCTGTGGGCTCTATGTCAGACAACAATTAAAATTACTATTGGTTCCATCATAAAAACATCTACCACCTAGACACAAGAAATAGTGAGATTCAAAGTGAGCATCTGTCCAATTAAAATCTTTTTATCACAACTCTGATTTGGTAATAAAACAAGTTTAAGCGTCTATAACACTAATGGAGACTTAGAACCTGAAGACGCTTATTCACAAAGGACATGATGGAATCTTCCCAATCATGTTCCTCCATAGTACTCTGTGAGTTACTTTCATTCACTGCTCAGGAAGGAGATGTGTCCACATGTCTGAAGTAGAACGCAGACACACGGACTCATGCCAAGGGCTACACATTCTCTCTTCCAGGTCTGATCCAAGTGGTAACACTTTACTCTTAAAATATATGCATAATAATTCTACACAATGATATCTGACTATAAGTGATTTTTCTTCCCTCTTTTTAATTTTCTTCTTCACTTCACGTTTGACATCTACTTTTCCACTTCTTTATACCTGACTTGATTTTTAAATTATCATTTTCATGTCTAAACTTAAAAAGGAAAAACAACAATTTTTCTACAACTCTTGCACCACAGGCAGCATGGCATGAAGGCCTAACAACAGCAGAACACTTCTATTCATGGCTCTACTGGTTCTGTTATCATTCCTTTCCTATAGAAAAAGCATCTTAGTCCTTTCATTGCTACTCACAGAGCTAGAAAAAGCAAGAGGTGACACTGAAATGTTCAGTAACATTTACTTTTTTCTTCATCTAACAGTCTAAACAACTTTCTGATTGAAAAGATGGTTTTTTGTTTAAAAATATGTCTACAGGATGCCTGACAGGCTCATGGGCGTGGAGTCTATTTAAAACAAACAAATAAATGTTTTAGACATCAAAAAATAGTGTTATTAATATTAATTTTCTAAACATCTGATTACAGACACTTGTATTCTTTACAAGTGGAGCTAACAGTAATTTCTCATCTTCAAATAAAAATATGACTAGTATTTTTTCTATTATCTGTACCAGTGCAGGTTTCCATTCCAGTGAATAAGAATAACCATTTTTATGATATGACCGACCAGTGGTTCTAAATTACTTCTATTCTAGTGAGCTACAGAATGTGAAACAAGTTAGCTGCTTCATTTACAAAACCAAGTTACTCTGTGCCTTTATTTGCTTTAAAGGCACAGAATCACATGGACCTGGTTTTGAGTTCTAGTTTAGCTGGAGATGAGTCTTCAGTCTCCTGCCCTTTCAGCAGACACGTCTAAGCATCTGGAACACTCACACCCACCTTTCTGAGGTGCTGGCCTTTTCCATTACTGCTGCGCAGAGTGTCACCAGCAGGTATTATATGGATATTTTACATGCTTTCTTTTATTACTATCTCAAAAAACAAAGAAAAACACAAGCACTTGGGATATCATTAGTTCCCAACGAAACTCTCTTCTACTCCCCACTGATGCACAGTCAAACTGAAATGTTGCATAGAGTAAAGACGATTATAGTTTGCTGACATTCTTTGGACTGAGAACATAATGTTTCATGATCTCAAAAGAAGTATTATAAAAAAACTAGAAGAGGGGCACCTGACTGCCTCATTTGGTAGAGCATGGGACTCTCGATCTTGGGGTCATAAGTCTGAGCCCCATATTAGGTGCAGAGATTAAATAAATAAAAGTAAGTAAATAATAAATAAATAAGACTAGAAGATAACATACAAAATGATTTTACAGGGGATGGAATTAGAACAATTTTTCTATTTATGCAAATTTTGAAACTTTCCATAGGTGTCACTATATTGCTTTTATCAATTAAAGTTACACTAAAAATATTAATGGACCAGGCTGTCACTGCATGGTCACATTACTTCATAAGAGGGGCTGTGAGCACAAATAGTGAAAGAGTGCAATGTTGAGCAATGCTGCTTGTATTTTTGAGTTTTGCCAAGCCTAGCCCATGCCTGGGTACCATGTGTTAACTCTCAAATTTCAGACCAGGCAACACTTTACTGTTTGTTTGAAAAAAATGGGACTTTAGTTCCATTTGGTATTTCACTATTAGTATAGTCAACCACAGAGCAGAATATGTCAAAATTGAATTAAAATATAAATATCTGTTATGATATGTAATGAAAAAAGTTGTGAAAAAACATTTCCTAACCCCCTGCCATTTTTCTAAAAATAGTCCATTCCAAAGGGTTTAACTCAAAATATGTTCCATTTGGGTGTTGGGGAGGGGGATGTGTGTGTGCAGCATTCTCTTTTACGTCTGTGACTCCTGCAAAAATATCTGGCAGTACATTCAGTTCTGTGTCTTAAAACCTCACAGGGCCAATTTAAAAATAATATTATAAATGCTCATGGTTATCAACACTTAACTAATCTAAAGCAATAAAACTGTTGGACCTTCAGTCTTCTCAGATCATCCTGAGCTAACGGCTGAATTCTGGCCTCTGGTCTCATTAGAAAGACATAGTTTGTCACAGAGTAAATTTCATATAAAACAAGGAGCTGTATTTCACTGCCTTTCAGAAAATAAACTACAACTATCGTTGATAACTGTATTTTGTTTCTCCGAATTTTTGGTGAATTGTGAACTCTGAAAAGTCAAATAAGAGTTATTCGTCAACTCTCCAGTTCTTTTACATATGTTTTGAGCAAATAAAATCTAAATCCATTTTCCAGAAACAAATTTCCTCTTTTCACCATTTGCCTGATAGATTCATTGTGATGATTCATGATTCCAATACTCTTCTTTGCTACTTTTTATTTAAAAAAATGCAGTCATATATGTGTGTATGTGTGGTTTTAAAATTCATTAACGAATACACTAAATATGCAATATCAGGGGGCACCTGGGTGGCTCAGTGGATTAAGCCGCTGCCATCGGCTCAGGTCATGATCTCAGGGTCCTGGGATCGAGCCCACATGGGGCTTTCTGCTCAGCGGGAAACCTGCTTCCCCCTCTCTCTCTGCCTGACTCTCAGGCTACTTGTGATCTCTCTCTCTGTCAAATAAATAAATAAAATCTTTAAATATGCAATATCAGGAGGTAAGACCCAAGTGGTTATAAACAAATGACTACATTTTAATTTTCAGAGCTGTTCGTAAATTGATCCTAATATAGGATTTCCTTAAAATCTATTGTTACAATGAAGTTGAAATCCTTAAATTGAAGACTGATCTTTATTCTCCCAGTGTTACAAGGCCATTGGGCAATTCAGGTCTGGAGGCTGCCCAGGGAAAAACAGAGACTTGGGGCTCACATTCTTCTTTACCAGCCAGTGCCTACATGAGTTTCAGCAGTTTGAGAGTGCTCAGAAATTTGGGTGCCCTCACTAAGGTGTGCCTCAGTCTCTTCACAGTTCCCTCCCTTCCTATGGAGTTCCTCATTCTTCCTCCTGGCTCTTGCTCCCTGATGATACCCTGGGTTGGCCCCATTTTTGCTCTAATAGTCTATAGTTCTCCCTTTAAGGCCTCTAATAATTATTTAGTTAATTATTTTTTATTGATGCTCAATTAACATGTAGTGTATTATTAGTTTCAGAAGTAGAATTTACTTATCCATCAGTTGCATACAATACCCAGTGCTTATTCCATTCAAGTGCCCTCCTTAATGCCTATCACCCAACCCTATCCCCTCATCCCCCTTGTCTCCAGCAACCCTCAGTTTGCTTCCTAGAGTTAAGAGTCTCTTGTGGTGTGTCTCCCACTCTGTTTTTGTCTTATTTTTCCTTCCCCTACATTCATCCATTTTGTTTCTTAAATTCCACATATGAGTGAAATCATACAATATTTGTCTTTCTCTGACTGACTTTTTGAGGAAGCTCCATACTGTTTTCCAGAGTGGTATACCAGATTGCATTCCCACCAACAGTTTTAGAGGGTTTACCTTTCCCCACATCCTTGCCAACATCTATTGTTTCCTAAGTTGTTAATTTTAGCCATTCTGACTGCTATGAGGTGGTATCTCATTGTGGTTTTGATTTGTAGTTCCCTGATTAAGGTCTCCAATTTAGTATGACTGTGGCACTGTGTCTTCCTTCCAATGGTTATAGCCATTTTACATTTTTTGAGTCAACACTGCTAATAAATGGACTTGATCTATACCCCACAAGATTAAGAACCAGTCAAGTTGCATTAGCCACACAGGTTCACCCAAAGAGCAGGGGGTTACAGGTCAAGTGACATTTGCTGAGTAAGAAGTTAGTAATCTCTTCTCTAGAACATTTAGCACATATGCACCTCTCAAAGTTGGATATGTGAGCCTAGTTGTGTGGGTAACTAAGAGAAGTTACATGTCCTCAAGTTCTACTGGTCTGGAAAAGGTCAGCTGTACAACATATCAGAAGCAAGTTTCAAATTGCCCTTGGACCAACGTAAGTACATCTGTCATATGTACAATCAATAATGCTATTTCACAGCAATCTAAAGCTCCCAAAGCACTTTACACATCTCTTCAATACTATAAAACAATGTGCAAAATATATTATTCTCTCTGCTTAATAGTGAGAAAACTAAAGCTCAGAAGCAATAACTAAGTTGCCCAGAATCATAAGACCCTGTGGAGTACCAGAGCTGACACTAGAATTTAGAGACTTTCATTACATATGCTGGATTCTTTCCACTGCCCTTTACTGCTTTTCTCAGGATGTACATTAAACATTGCTTTCATCTATATTTTTAAACTATTTACACTTACTTATCATGTGCTATTTCCTCTGGCATTCATTCTCTCACTTGTAAACCATACATACATCCTGGTATAAAGGTTGTTATTTTTACCTTACTGTGGGGTTCACAAATTTGATATACTATGTGTATCATTTTGTAATTCAACGTATTTGAGAAACAAAGTATGCAGAGAGCCCCCAACATTTCTAAATGCCACATTATTTTACTCCATGGGACAATAGCTATTTTATATGAAAATTAATATATTAAGTCCGTAATTTTACACATTCTTTTCTGTATGTAGTTAAAAAAATGCATAAGACAGGGGTACCTGGGTGGCTCAGTTGGTAAAGTGTCTGCCTTTAGCTCAGGTCATGATCTTAGGGTCCGGGAATCAGGTCCTGCGTCAGGTTGCTGGCTCACCGAGGAGCCTGCTTGTCCTCTCCCCCCTGCTCACGCTCTCTCTTGCTGTCTCTCTCTCCCAACTAAATAAATATAAAAAAAATACATATACCTGTACCTTCAAGTGTAATTTTGGTGTGTAGGGTGGGAAGTTGAAACTGTAGTAAACAGTGGGTGAAAATTCTCTTATCCTTCAAATGACATAAAAAAATTTACCTATTTGTATGGGTTATGGGTTGGCAAACTATGGCTTATTGGACAAATCTTGCCTGTCACCTGTCTTTGTAAATAAAATTTTATTGGTACTCAGCCATGCCCATCTTTTTACATATTAGTGTCTATGGCTGCTTTCACACTACAATAGCTGAGTTTAACGGAAACTGTGGTGTGGCCTACAGAGCCTAAAATACTATGTTTGCCAACTCCTAGTCTATATAAATGGAAAAAAAAAACAAGACTTACCGTGTGGTAGGCAATTCAATTTGTTACCTCATTTAATTCCCTAAACTATCCTGTGAGGTAGATGGTAGTTGAGTACCTATTACTGTACTAACGTAAGTAATTACTAAATCTCTAATACTGTCATACTCTGTTCTGGAAAAAAAAAGAAAGTGGAAGGGGGAAAAAGGAAGAATCAAGGACAATTTTTTCTTAGGATACCTACAAAGGCTAGGGTCCTGTGAGGGATGGCTATATCTCTCCAAACAGCTGCTCTATTAAAGAAAGAATCTTAGCCCTTATATTTTCTTGACTTAATCATTTAGCACTTTTCAAAGGTCTAAGCTCACTTTTTCAAATAAAATAAGTTGAAAAGCAGGATATATTTTCTAACTTCTGATGAGACTGATACAGGAAGTAGCTACATCAGAATACTGGCTAAATTGGTTTATACTTTAATCTCCAAACAAGCTACACGAGAATCCAATGAACCGTTTGTTCAAAATGCTTTCCATTTCCCATTTCCATTTCTCTAGATAGAAATGAATATATAATTAGTCAACATAATGTAATATAAATAACATATATTCATTTCCATCTCTATTTTATTTCTTTATTTCTATATTTAACTTGTTAGGAAACATTTGATAGAAATATACATATTTTCATTTCTATCTAGCTATTAATGATTTCTTAAAAAGTTAAATTTTGCCTTCAGTCAGAGTTCAACTCATGAAAATCTACAGCAATATGAACAGCTCTGTTTAAGTTACCCAGAAATGGTTGAGTAAATTATTCTCTACCTACTATAATGATGATTCCTTGCTGTGGCTAGAGAAAAAAACAACTTTCTCCACCCAATTTTTAAGATATTGATGGGAGAACATCTTAGCTCTTTTTAAAAGCATAATCCAAGGAAGCATAATCTGTGAAAAATGGCTAGTTTAATACAGAAAGCTATCTATGTTTTTGAGTTCCTTATTTGTTTTCAAGGATGGACCTCAGGGAGTTCCTGTATTTTAACAGGAGCCATTCTAAATCATATCCCATGACAGACTGAGTGAGTTCATGTAAACACAGTCAGTGGTATCATGAGTAACAAAATCTGTTTCCATCAGAAGCCCTTTATCCTGCATAAGAGACCTGTACACTAATAGGCAGCAGAGGCTAACATTAACCAGCTACAGCTGGTTCAATGCTATAAAAAGAACTAATGAAAACACAAATGCTAACTCTCTATTCCACTTCAGCCAGTATGTCAAGCCTGCACAAAGACAACTGTTTCCAAATACTCTCTGTGAATGAACTGGCGGGGCCTGGTTTTCTGAAGTTGTTTACTGAACAGTGTGTGCAAGGACTCACTGAGCACTGAGGTGGGGGAGGGCAGGAATCGCATGATCTATTAGTGCACAAAGCCAACTTTCCGGATGATCTTGGATCTAGTTCTGTAACACACAGGGAGCAGAGAAAATTTTCAAAAGCGGAACTAACGTACATTGAGCAATTTCTTAAATACACACGCATACATACAAATACTTTGATTATTTAGGTTTTTTTTTTTTTTAAAGATTTTATTTATTTATTTGACAGAGAGATCACAAGTAGGCAGAGAGGCAGGCAGAGAGAGAGGAAGGGAAGCAGGCTCCCCGCTGGGCAGAGAGCCCGATGCGGGGCTCGATCCCAGGACCCTGGGATCATGACCTGAGCCGAAGGCAGTGGCCTAACCCACTGAGCCACCCAGGCGCCCTGATTATTTAGGGTTTTGTTATGAAAATGTATCATTAAATCTCAGATAAACTGATGGCTTATCAGATATTCTAAATTCTTAAGTAAATGTAAATAATTTCTTATTAGGTGAGTTACTTTCCAAGAGGAAACAATCTGGTGAAGAAATTATCACTATTTTAATTCTTTATACAACCTAAAAGATCTAGACTTTTAGTTAGTACTAGAAGGGACGGTGGTGATTTTCTCCCAACTTATCTTCTCACGAATGGATCATCTGGGGTTTAGAGGATACTTAGCCTGCCTGCCTCAGAGCCCACTGCTTGGTGGCACGAAGAACCTGGATATCCTGGCACCCAAAACTGTTTCTCAACTCCATCTTGTGCTAGACGTGGCTAAATGAACATAGCCAGGAAAAATGAACAGAGTGCCTGGCTTACTTCATAATATCATGGGTTTTCACCTAACCCAAACTTTTAATGTATGAGGTTACTTGCAACGTCAACTGAAAATTTAGGAAGTTTCCTTGGCATTTTTTCATGTTCTTGAATAGGCTGAAAGTGTTATTCAGTAAACTATTCTGCTGGATAAAAGGGTTTTTGCCTTGGATATGCAGGGCTAATGTTTGGTGCCAGAGACATTAATCTGCAGTGCAGATGCTAATTCATATGTCATCACCACCTCTTCTCAGGACTCCAGTCCTGCACTTCCATCTGCCTGTGTGACATCCTACCAGGATGTTCTGTCATCACAACCATTTCTACATTTGCTGAGGAATGCACATGCAAATTAATGTCAGATACCAAACCACAGATCCAGGAAGCTCAGAGAACACAAAGCAGGATAAAGGCCAAAAATAACCCCAAAACCCTACACCTTGCCATATTATTTTCAAATTACAGCAGATGAAAGATAAAGAAAAAAATCCTTAAAAGAGCTAGAGGGAAAACAACACCTTACCAAAAGATGAACAAAGCTAAGAATTATATCTAACTCCATCCCCACACACTGCTCAAGCAAGAAGAGAGTTAAGTGAAATATTTAAAGTGCTGAGGGAAAAAAACCCCGCCAACTTAGAATTCTGCACTTTGTGAAATTATCCTTCACAAATGAAGGAGAAATTAAAAACTTTCTCAGACAAATGAAAATTTGAGTAACTTGTAGCCAAGAGACATACCTTGCAAGAAATGGTAAAACAAGATCTTCGCAACAAAGGAAAATAACATGGGTGAGAAACTCGGGAAGAAAGGAAGAGTAATGAGGAAAGACAAGTGAGGTTAAAGTAAGAACTTTTATCTTAATTCTTAATCAATAAGTAACAGTTCAAATAATTATACAAGGAATGTATTCTATTATGTATGTTTATGTATAAACCTTACATGTATTATGTGTGTGTGTATACCTATATATGCTTATATATAAGCGAAATGAATGACAGCAAAGGATGGGAAGAAGGAAGTAGAATTATTTGTTATTATAAGGAACTCATACTACCTATGAAGTGGTCAGATTTATTTGATAGTAGATTTTCATAAGTTATAAATGTATATTGCAAATTCTAGCGCAACCACTAAAAACAATTTAAAAAAAGAAGTATAACTGACATGCTAAGAAAGAAGAAAAAAGGAATCATATAAGATGCTCACTTAAAACTACAAAGGGGGTTAGGGATAGGGTGGTTGGGTTATGGACACTGAGGACGGTATGGATTATGGTGAGTGCTGTGAAATGTGTAAGCCTGATGATTCACAGACCTGTACCCCTGGGGCAAATAATACATTATATATCAATAAAAATAATTTAAAAATTAAAAAAAAACTACAAAGGGGATAAAAGAGTGGAGGACAAAAAGAAAAAACAACAGCAACAAATAGAAAAAAAACAATGAATATAGTAGATATTAATCTAACTATCACTAGAATGTCAATGGTCTAAATGTACCATTAAAAGGGATTGTGAGAGTGGATCAAAAAAATGACCCAATTATATCTTGTCTACAAAAAACTGACTTTAAATATAAAGACACATGTAAATTAAATAGAAGGAGAAAAATATACTATGCAAACATAATAGCACATAATAACATGGTTATTGTATTATGATATCATAATTTTTAAAATACCATGCTAACATTAATAAAGACAAAGCAGGAGGGGCTATTTTATTTTATTTTTTTTAAAGATTTTATTTATTTATTTGAGAGAGAGAGACAGTGAGAGAGAGCATGAGCGAGAAGAAGGTCAGAGAGAGAAGCAGACTCCCCGTGGAGCTGGAAGCCCGATGTGGGACTCGATCCCGGGACTCCAGGATCATGACCTGAGCCGAAGGCAGTTGTCCAACCAACTGAGCCACCCAGGCGTCCCAGGAGGGGCTATTTTAAATTAACTAAAAAATTTTAATTTTAGTATAGTTAACATACAGTATTATAGTAGGGAGTTATTTTGATTTGAGAGCAGACTTCAAAGGTAAGCAAGGGATAAAGGGATAAAGAGGGACATTATATAATGATAAAGGTATCACTTCTACAAGTAGACTTTAACAATTCTTCATTTATATGTCTAAGGAAAAAGCATTAAACTACACGAGACAAAAACAGAACTGCAAGGAAAAACAGATGAATCCACTATCATAGCTGGAGACTTCAACATCCCCTTTCTCACAAATGGATATATCCAACAAGCAGAAAAGCAGCAAGGACATAGTTGAACTCAACTACACTATCAATTAACTGGATATAACTAGAATTTATAGACTACCTCATCCAACAGTGGCAAACTACACATTCTTTCAAGCTCACATGGAACATTCACCAAGACAGACCACAGTCAGGGCCATAAAACAAAATGTAACAAATTTAAAGAACAGGAACTATACAATGTTTGCTCTTAGTGCAATTAAACTAGAATTCAATAACAGAGAGAAAACTTGAAAATCCCAAAATACATGTAGATTAAAGAACAAACTTCTAAAGAACACATGGGTCGGGGTGCCTGGGTGGCTCAGTGGGTTAAAGCCTCTGCTTTTGGCTCAGGTCATGATCCCAGGGTCCTGGGATCAAGCCCCACATCGGGCTCTCTGCTCAGCATGGAGCCTACTTCCCTCTCTCTCTGCCTACTTGTGATCTCTATCTGTCAAATAAATAAATAAAATCTTAAAAAAAAAAAAAGAACACATGGGTCATAGAAGAAATTCCAAGAGAAATCAAAAAATATTTTTAAGTAATGAAAATGGAAACACAACTCACCAAAATGTGTGGGATGATGTCAAAACAGTACCTAGAGGGCCATTTATACTACCAAATACATTTCTTAGAAAAAAAGAATAATTTAAAATCAATAATGTAAGTTTCTAGCTTAACAGATTATAAAAAGAGCACACTAAATCTAAAGGAAGCAAAAGGAAAAAAATATAAATTGAGAGCAAAAATCAGTGAAATTAAAAGTAAGAAATCAGTAGAGAAAATCAATGAAAAGAAAAGCTGATCTTTCAAAAGATCAATATAATCTATAAGCCTTTAGTTGGGCTAACTAAGAAAAAAAGAGACAGGACACAAATTACTAAAATCAGAAATGAGAGAGGGCATATCACTACAACTTCTTTCAAGACATGTCTCCAAAGGCAAAGGAAACAAAATTGAAAATGAACTTTTGGGACTTCATCAAGATAAAAAGCTTCTACACAGCAAAGGAAAGAGCAACAAAACAAAGAGGCAACCCACAGAATGGGAGAAGATATTAACAAATGATACTATGGACACAGGGCTGATATCCAAGATCTGTCAAGAACTCCTCAAACTCAACACTCAAAAAACAGATAATCACGTCAGAAAATGGGCAGAAGACACAAACAGACACTTCTCCAAAGAAAATACACAAATGAAACAGACACAGGAAAAAATGTTCATCATCATTAGCCATCAGGGAGATTCAAATCAAAACCACACTGAGATGCCACCTTAAACCAGTTAGAATGGCCAAAATTAACAAGAGAGTAAACAAGTGTGGATAAAGGGGAACCCTCTTACACTGTTGGTGGGAATGCAAGTTGGTGCAGCTACTTTGGAAAACAGTGTGGAGATTCCTTAAGAAATTAAAAATACAGCTACCCTATGATCCTGCAATTGCGCTCCTGGGTATTTACCGCAAAGAAAAGAAGGGACATATGTACTGCAATTTTCATAGCAGCAATGGCCACAACTGCCAAACTGGGCAAAGAGCCAAGATGCCCTTCAACAGATGAATGGATAAAGAACACATGGTCCATATATACTATGGAGTTTTATGCCTCCATCAAAAAGGGTGAATACCCAATTTTTGTATCAACGTGGATGGGCCTGGAGAATATTATGCTGAGTGAAGTAAGTCAGAGAGTCGATAATCATATGGTTTCATTTACCTATGGAGCATAAGGAATAACATGGAGGACATTAGGAGAAGGAAAGGAAAAATGAATTGGGGGAAATCGGAGGGGGAGATGGAGCATGAGAGACTATGGACTCTGAGAAACAAACTAAGGGTTTTGGATGGGAGTGGGGTGGGGGGGTTAGGTGAACCTGGTGGTGGGTTAAGGAGGACATGTATTGCATGGAGCACTGGGTGTGGTGCAAAAACAAAAACAAAAACAAAAAAAAGAGAAGAAAAAAGAAGCCAACCTGAAAAGGCTACAGACTGTATGATTCTGATTATATGACATCATGGAAAAGGCAAAACTATGGAGATAGTACAAAGATTGGTGGGTGAAGGGGTGGCACAGGGGAAATAAACAGGCAGAGCACAGAGGTATTTCAGAGCAGCGAAAATATTCTGTATGATATTATAATAATGCATATTTGTCATTATATTTCCTCTAAACACATAGAATGTACAATACCAATTATAAAACCTAATGTAACATATGAACTTTGGGTGATTATGATGTGTTAATGGAAGTTCATTCCTGGTTAAAAAAAAGAAAAAAGTACTATGCTGGCTAGTGATGCTGATAGAAAGGTATATGGACAGTTTTGCTATAAACCTAAAACTGCTCCAAAAAATAAAGTTTTAAAAAATAAAGTTTTTAAAAAGAAAGTGGGGAGGAATTGCATAATTGTTAGATGACAGCATCAGGATTAAAACATTGAATTGGTTCATGGGCTGAATCTGCCAAAACAAAATTTAAGAGAGATAAATATAAGGTTCTGTACTTAGCTCCAAAAATAAATCAACTCCAAAAGCAGGGACAGAGAAGCTCATCAGCAACTTCAAAGCCTTTAATATAGGAGAACAATTAGGATTATAAAGAGGTCCGCATATCATGTGTGTAATAGGCTGTCATGCATAAAAGTAAACAGATTCTACACGACCCCAAGAGGAAGCATTAGTTCCAAGGGTCACAAGACCCAGGAAAAGAGATTTAGGCTCAAGATAAGAGAGAAATTTCTTAGCATGAGAACTGTACAAGAATGGGCTATGGCAGAATATTGTGTCTGCCACCAGAGCAGTCCAATTCTGATGCAGCCGAGAATCAACTATCAAATGAATAACTTACAACTGGTATCTAAGGGCCAATCTAACTCTAAGATTCTGTGATTCTATAACATTTTTATTAAAAGATATTTAAACCAAAACCACAATTTAATCAAACCAAAGCTGAATAATCTTACTACCTGGAAAGAAATATTCAGAGGTTCACTGTGTAGAATTGTATCTTGGCGCACGTGAAGTTAACTCCATGATGAAGAATAACTCAAAGTGAGGTTCAACTATTAACAAATTCAAAGCTAACAGTCAGTTCTGTTTTAGATAATTTCTTATAAAAGTTTTAAAAAAAATAAGTAACATATTCAAACTCTCTTTTCTTCTCAACCACCTGGTTATCCTGCCATAGGACAAATAAAGTTACCAGCTTTTGTGTATCCTTCCAGATATATCTTATGCATATAAAAAGCATTTAAGCCCATATTGCCCCCCAACCTTTATTTTAACCAAATGGTAGTATATTTTATATATTGTTTTGGACTTTGTTCATTTGTTTTAATAGTACATCCTTGAAGATCATTTCATATTAATATACAAAGAGCTTTCACATTCTTTATTTTAAGTGACAGCATAATATTCTATTTTGACATGTATATGGCTTATAATTCAAATGATTCAAAGTCTGAATAAATTCAGTTTAGTTTTCTTTCAAGACTGAATAATAAATGGCTAAAATGTTCTGAACTAATTGGAAGATAGAAAAAGCCTTACAGTGATAGATATAAATTTCTTGTAAAATATAAAGAAATGGAAGATATTTAATTAATTAAAAAAAAAACCAGTTGGACAAATCAACTAGAAATGATACACTGGAGGGATTCTGATTCAAATACAAACCACAAGTATAGAAGCCTATTAACTCTGCAGTGATCTTTTGCCTTCAGGTATCACCCAGCACTAAACTTTTACAGCTTAGTTGGTCACTAAAGGTACACTGTGGTCTAAAGGAAATTTTTAGGACATCATAAACTCTGAAGATGTCAAAGTTCATGACAACACAACTGCAGCTGTTCTGAAGACCCATGGTGTATTTCTGGCATACTGGCATACTAAGAAGCATCCTAGCACCAAGAGTGTACACAGTTGTTTTAACAGGAACATGACATTCATTCTAACTTATTATTTCCCATCCCCCAAATGGCATTAAGTAATCTAAGGTTGGTGTGTTATCTAGGGCAAGGCTTTATGAAATTGGTGTTAAAACATAAATTAATTTTTTAAAAAAGTAACTTCACAGTATAGAAACCAATCAAATCCTAACTCAGTTAGTAATCAAGGTCAACCAAAACAGATATGTTGTTGATATCATGTTGATAGTAGTATGTACAGTTTCATATGATATAATGAAAATGACACTTTACCTCCACGACCTTCTACTCTGAAACCCATACCAATGTAAATATCAGAAAAACACAAAATATGTGGATAGTAATCCTCAAAACTGTCAAGGTCATTAAAAACAAAGTGTATCTATAAAATTGACAGTCTAAAGTAGGCTAAGGAGACATAACAATAACATGTAATATGGTATCCTGAATGGGATCATGGAACAGAAAAAGGACATTAGGGAAAAATCTGAAGAAATCTGAATATAATACTTCAGTTAATATAGTATTCATATAGTATAGTAACATTCTGTATATAATAAAGCATAATAAAGCAATATTAATATAGTATGGTAATAATATAATACCAGTATCAGTTTAATAACTATGAGACTGTATCACACTAATAAAAGATGTTAACATTAGGGAAACTGGGTATGGGTATCTGGGAACTCTCTATTATCTTTGTGAATCTAAAACCACTCTAAAGTAAGTTTATCAAACTTAATTAAATAAAAAAGCAAAGACGTGTTTATAAATTCCCATTACAGAGAATACTACTCCAAAGAAGGATCAAGGAGAATGGAACTAGTTCCATAACCTGATGACTCAAAGCAATTATTTTCTTAATTTGGTTACAATACACTCTCTAGTAAGAATCATAAATGTAAGTATATTCTCTGATTCCTAACCATATAATGCATAATACCAAAAAAAGGTGGATTGGCTATGCAGAGAAAGCATTTGACAATATCCAACACACTTTCATAATGAAAACATACAAGAAAATAGAACAGGGGAACATCCTCAATCTGATACAGGGCACTTTTGAAAACCAAAAACCAAAAACCAAACCAAACCAAACCAAACCAAACCAAACAAAAAACCCTAAAAACCAAACTATAGTTAACATTATACTCAATGGTGAAAGACTGAAAGTTTTTCCTCCTTAAGGTCAGGAACAAGACAAAGATGGCAGCTTTTACTACTTCCATTCAGTGTTCTACTAGAAATTCTCCCCAGATATTCCACTCAGAGGAATTAGTTAAGAAAAAGAAATAAATGGCCAATAAGTTGGAAAGAAACTATCTAAAATAGTTAAATTAAAATAGTTAACTAAAAATATCTCTTTACACCTGATAGGACAGTTGTTACTAAAACAAAAAAAGAAAGAAAGAAAATAACAAGTGTGGACAAGGATGTGAAGAAACTGGAACCCTCATAAGAGAGTGGTGGGAAAATAAAATGGTGCATCTGCTGTGGAAAATATTCTGGTGGTTTCTCAAAAAGTTAAACAGAGAATTACCATATGACCCAGCAATTCTACTCTTATGGTTATACCCAAGAGAAATGAAAACATGTCCACAGAAAAACTTCAAGACAGATGTTCATAGCATCATCATTCATAATAGCTACAAAGTACAAACAACCCAGATATCCATCAGCTAATAAAAAAGTAAATAAAATTTGATGTTTCTATATGCTGAAATTTTATTCAGCCATAAAAAGGCATGAAGTAGTGGTACATGCTACCACACAAATGAACCCTGAAATCAGTATGCTGATTGAAAGACACCAGACACAAAAAACCATATTGTATGATTCCATTTAAATGAAATATCCAGAAAGGTAAATTCATAGAGAGAGAAAGCAGATTAGTGGTTGTCAGGGGCTGAGAGAGGTTTGTATGGGAGGGACTGCTTAAAGGATACAGGGTTTCCTTTAGCAACATGATAATGTGTTGGAACTATATAGAAATGGTAGCTGCACAGTACTGTGAACATACTGAATACCACTCAACTGTATACTTCAAAATGGTTTATCTTATGCATCTTTCATCTCAATTAAAAAAACCTGAAAAGATAATATGTGCACAAACATAAAATTTGTATGTTCTAACAAGGCATTGAGGGAGCCTGTCGCAGAGCATCTAGTTTTTTCTCCCTAGAGGCAAGGACTAGAAAGAGTCATTTTTTAATTTTTATTTTTTAAGTAGGCTCCATGTCCAATGTTGGATTTGAACTCAGGACCCCAATATCATGAGTCACATATTCTACTGATTGAGTCAGTCAGGTGCCCCAACAGTCTCTTCTTATGTAAACTTTTAAGCAGTCTATTCATAAGGAGGTATATATGAGTATCTATGTGAAAATAAGCATATTCATTGTTGTTTTTACTAAACATTAACTGAGCAGGCTCTCTCCAAGCAGGGGAAATGGTGGAGTCACAACTATCAGAGGATCAGAAAGCCCTCTGAGATGGGGTTTCATTAATGTGCCTCGACTCCTCAGGCTGTACTCTCTTCCTCATTTTCCACCCAACCAAAAAGCAGACACCATATACTCTTCTTTAGGAAGCATCTGGAAGAAATTTAAAATTCAAACATAAACGTCAAATGCTAGAGAGCCAACAGTGATGAATGACATGTGCTACCAGACACAGGTTTCCCCTGTTATCTGGAAGTAGAGCATTCCTATTAAAATTTTCATCAGCTGAAGTGGCATAAAGTAAAGAAGCAATTACCACTAATTTATATGGAAAATTTTTGAGCATTCCCAGACCTCAAACCCCCCCCGCCCCCAAACAAAAAACCTCCATTGAGTTTTTCTTACACATCACTAGGACACATCACACATCACTAACAGGTACAAAAAATAAATTGAGATAAAGCACAGATGCTCACAGACACAGTTCAAAGCCATGATGGCTTGATATTGAGTGTAGTTCCATGGAAAGAGCTTCACAGTGCCAGCCCTGGTGGGCATGTGCTGCCTCTAGAATAGTTTGCTGCAAAACAAATGCCGAAGGCTATTGTTGCTTTTCATTTTCACTTTTTTTTCCATAAAAGCATAACTCCTCTTTGGATTTCTTTTGGTTAGCAAAAAGAGGCACTAATGTAGGTCTTTTGTAAAAGCGAAGTGATGTAATGTGAACTTTGGAAAAATGAGGGATACCTGTATATGGTAACCTTGTCCAAAGTATGTAACATTTTAGGAAATCTCATTCTAGTCTTTTCTGAAGAGAAGATGCCGCATTAATGAGCAGAATAAAAACTGGGACTAATTATATTCAAAAATTGTAAAGAAAAGATTTACTACCATCCTTGCTGTCATTACAGGTTTCCACTTTTTTTTTGTGTCAAGTTTTTAATTGGTTAACATATAATTTTCCACTTTTCTATAGTTCACGTAAAGAAACCCCCTTAAGGGAGCCTGGGTGGCTCAGTTGGTTAGGTGACTGCCTTCAGCTCAGGTCATAAACCCAGGGTCCTGGGATCAAGTCTCACACAGGGCTCCCTGCTTGGCAGGGAACCTGCTTCTTCCTCTGCCTCTGCCTTTCTCTCTGTCTCTCATGAAGGGGTAAATAAAATCTTAAAAAAAAAAAAAAAAAAAGAAAGGCCTTTAAGACCTTCAGATTTCCCCTGTTCACTGTCTGTGGTTTTCTTGGATAGCCAGTATTCTTCTATTGTAACTTAACTGTATGCAAAGACTCGAGGTACAGAGTTGAATAAGCTAACTCTAAGTTTTCCAAAAGTCTGCTTAAGTGGTAAAACATCCAGGAGAGTTTTATTTTTTTTCAATTTTTCAAAAAAAGATTTTATTTATTTATTTGACAATAAGAGAAAGAGCACAAGCAGGGAGGGTAGCAGGCAGAGGGAGAAGGAGAGGCAGGCAGGTTCCCCACTGAGCAGGCAGCCTGATGTGGGGCTCAATCCCGGGACCCTGGGATCATGACCTGACCTGAAGGCAGACACTTAACGAACTGAGCCACCCAGGTGCCCCAGTTTTGATATTTATTTCATTCTTTTTCTTACCCCCAAACATACAGTCTGCTCCTTTTTTGTCTCCCCTACAACCTCCAGAGCTTGTAACACCTGCACTCAGATTCCTACCAGAGAGAGGAAGAATAGTCATCACTTAAGGGAAATGAAATGACAGGGCAGGACACATAGCTCACACAGGAGCTGTGAGATTTGGAGCTACTAAAGACCTGTAAAACCTCTCCTTACCATCTTCCCCGGATGACTCAGTCTTCCTTTGTTTAATTCAAATCATGAGTTCCTTCCTTTTCAAGTAATTAGGTTTGGTTTAATGTTAAAAGTGAGTCTTTCATCCTTTCATCTTTTACCTATGACTGCTTAATTTTTTCTTGATATCTCTTAATTCTGCTTTAATTGTAACAAATGTTTTCAAACTCTTAAATCATTACCAACTGATTCTTTTCTTTTCTTTATAAATCCTCAGTCAAGAGCTGCTCTTGCTCCTCCTTTGCTACCTCTCTAGGTGCCCCTCCTTCCTTACACTAAATGAACCCACTGTAGGGGCCTCTAGTCCAAGTATCTCATTTTCTGTAAGATTGGTGTGGACTAGACTTTACCTTTTTCCTAAAGCAGAGTATTCTTGGCACTTCTTACTGCACTAGCCTCTTTATCATTGTCTTGAGAGAAACAACACTATAGTACATGTCCATGGACCAGTTTGTCCTGAGAAAGAAGGAGAATACATAGCCTCCATAGCTGTACTTTTCCCCACCTACATATACTTTTTAGGTGCCCATGACATTCATGATCTGGTACCAAAATAAGATGAGTCACAGTCCTTAACCCCAGAGGGTTAAACTGGACAAATGAAATTTAAAAAAAAAAAAAAAATATGGGGGCACCTGGGTGGCTCAGTGGGTTAAAGCCTCTGCCTTCGGCTCGGGTCGTGATCCCAGGGTCCTGGGATCGAGCCCCGCATCGGGCTCTCTGCTCAGCGGAGAGTCTGCTTCCTCCTATCTCTCTCTGCCTGCTTCTCTGCCTACTTGTGATCTCTGTCAAATAAATAAATAAAATCTTTAAAAAAAAATATGTATGTATGGCCTTATTTTGAAAGCACTGACAAATACCAGTGCAATGTATAATACTTGGCCCTTATGATCACTATATGACCAAGTACCTGTCTAGATACCTGTATCTGTCACTCTCTTTTTGTCTCTGTGCAAATAAATGTGAAGGTTCAGAACATTTATGATATCACTGCTAGGCAAACTGGTCCAGAAAAAACAAGGGTACCTTTTCATATATTACAATGTCTTTTTCTTGTGAAGAAGGACACTCTTCCACATAACTGTTTTGGAGGTTCTGTTTGCTTCAGTGTTCTTTGGAGCATGGGGTTGATTTGGCTCTAGCTAATCAGAACTGTAGAGGCAAGAAATAACCACAAGGATGAGCTTACCAAGACTGCCGGCTGGCTGCCCCAAGTGCTCTGGGTCTAGCAGCAGCTGGGAGATAGGGCAGGAACAGGTCACTTGACAGAGCCAAACAGGGAGGAAAGGGACAACAAGGTGTAGCAGGCTAGCTAGAGCTGGAGTCAAGATAGATATTACACTTGATCTCACCCTGTCTGTGCTTTTGATTAAGGGTTATGTGGTGCTGTGTGCTTGCATTTAGCTGTCATTACAGATTCTGCCTGTGTGTGTGTTCTGTCTTTCATAGCTCTTCTCCATTCTGTCATTTCAGAAAAATACATTCCAGGGATACCTGGGTGGTTCAGTGGGTTAAAGCCTCTGCCTTCAGCTCAGGTCATGATCTCAGGGTCCTGGGATTGAGCCCTGAGTCAGGCTCTTGCTCAGCAGGGCGCTTGCTTCCCCCTCTCTCTCTGCCTGCTGCTCTGCCTACTCGTGATTTCTCTCTCTCTGTGTCAAATAAATAAATAAAACCTTAAAAAAAAAAAAAAGAAAAATACATTCCAAAGATGCAGTCTAGCTCATAGGAAAGTTCTAGCACAGCCATAGTAATGCTCCAAATTGCAGCTGCAGGCACAGAGGGGTTGGGGTACAGACCATTAGAGGTCTCCATCCTCTCTTAGCAACAAAAGTTTCCAGGGAAAGGAGGTCAGGATCAGGCAGGTAATTCTGCCTTTTATATTGGGCCACTCTGAAATCACTCTCAATTTTGATGGAAAACAGGAGCTGGAAGATCACCATGACCAGGTTAAGATGCAAACTTAGAACTATGGATGCACACACCATGTCTGGCTATGAATCTGGAAAATTAATCTTGCTATGTTCATTCTTTATGAAAATATTACTTTCATGATTGTCTATACTCACAGCACATGGCTGTTGTCATTCCTTTTGATCTTTTCCTTCAAGTCTATCAACAATTTTAATATATAAAAAATAACATGGGAACTTCCATTTCAATTTCATATTATTAATAAGCTCATTAAGGATACATATTCAAGATATGTCAGTTATAAATGTAAAGGATGGATCAAATGACATGGGTTGGTATCATAAAATATTTTTTTAGGGGAAGGGGGGAAGGAGAGGGAGAGAGAATCTTAAGCAAATTCTATGCCCAGCATGAAGCCCGATGGGGGGGGGGGGCTCATGATCTCATGACCCTGAGATCATGACCTGAGCTGAAATCAAGAGTTGGATGTTTAATGGACTGAGCCACCCAGACACCTGTGAATATTTAAGAACATAAACATACTGTTTTCAAATAATCTACAATTCTAATTCTGCTCTGAAACATTTAAAATTTCAGTCTGCTAACTGAAACCTGACCCTAGATCAATAAAGTAATAAAAGCTTAAAAAAAAGATAAAGGGTAGAAAAATGGGTCCATTTCCTCCCATCTATAATGGGAGAAATGATACACAGAGACCTAATACAGTGCCAACAGTCACAAATATGAAAAAAAGAGGTATAACAGAAATATATTCAGCAACATATATAGTAGGAAGCATATATGCAGAAAAAGCATTAATGAATACTACCACTACTACTTCACGTAATCCTTACCAGCAAGGACTTTACAATGTTACAGTAAAGACTAACATATCTCTAACTATAATACAAAAACTATAATATTATAAAACAAATAGTGTTAAGGACGTTTACTTGGTATTAGGCGTTTTGTAAATGTTATGTCATTTAATCTTCAAGTTTGAAAGTAATGGTACTAACTTTATGGGGCTGTTATGAAAATAAAAAGAGTTAAGATCTATCTATCTACCTACCTACCTATGACCAAAAAAAATATAGCTAAGTAGTTTTTCATTCTACCATCTGAAGAAGAGGCCAACTGCATAGGGGAAATTAGGAGAGATTTCATGAGGCAAGTGGTATAAGACTGGGTAGTGAAGGATGCGTAGGACTTTAAGAGTGAATAGAAGATGATGAGCTACCATGGCTGCACTAAAGCATCAAACAACAATTTCTTTTTCCCTGCCTTAAGATACTTAAAGAATTGCCAGGACAATTAAGTAAGAAAAAGAAATAAAACCTATCTGGATTGCATTGAAGAAGTAAAACTATCTTTATTTAAAGATTACATAATTTCACATATGGAAAATCCTAATGAATCCACTGAAAAACTATTAGACTTAATAAACAAGTTCTACAAGACTTCAGCAGATAGGTCCATATATAAAAGTCACTTGCATACCTATACATTAGCAATAAATAACCTAAAATGATATTAAGAAAATAATTTCATTTGCAACAGCATAAAAGAAAACTTCGGTATAAATTTAACCAAAGAAGTGTTAAGACTTGTACTGAAAGCTATAAAACACTGTTGAAAGAAATTAAAGAACTAATAAAATGAAAAGACATCCCATGTTGGGTCTAAAGACTAAATATTGCTAACATAGCAATTCTTTTCAAAGTGATCTACAGATTCAACATAATCTCTATCAAAAAAACAATTATTTTATTCCAAAATTGACAAACTGATTCTGAAACTAAAATGTCAACCTAAGAGGCTAAGAATTTCCAACACAATCTTAAAAAAAAGTTAGAGGACTTACACTCTGATTTCCAAATGTACTATAAAGTTTTAGTAATTAAGATCATTATCGTACTTGCATAAAGATAAATATATAGGTCAAGGGAAGAAACTGAGAGTCCAGAAATAAACACTTTTATCTGTGATGAATTGATTTTTGACAAGGGTACCAAGAAAGTTTCAAAGAGAAAGAACAGTCTTTTTAGTAAATGGTGTTGGACAACTGGATACACAGATATAAAAGGATAAACCCTTGCCTCACACCACACACAAAAATTAACTCAGATCCATCATGGACTTAAATAGAAGACTATAAACTGTAAAACTCTTAGGAGTAAACTTTCATAATCTTGGATTAGGCAACTATTTCTTAGATGTGACACCAAAACACCAAAGCACGAGAGAATAAAATAAAAGATAAATTGGACATCATTAAGGTTATAAACTTTTGTGTTTCAGAGGACACTGTCAAAAAAGTGGAACAAATACTCCACAGAATGGGAGAATACATTTTCAAATCATATATATGATAAAAGACTTGTAACCAGAATAAAGAACTCTTACAATTCAACAAAAAAGGGACAAATAACCCATTTATGAAAACAAGCAAAGGATCTGAAGATGCATTTTCCAAAGAAGTATAAAAATGGTCAAAAAGCACATGAAAACATGCTCAACATCATTAATCCTTAGAGAACCACAAGTCAAAGCAACAAGGATATACCACTTCACATCCAGTTGGATGGCTATAATAAAAAAGATAATCACAAGTCTTGGAAAGGATGTGGAGAGACTGGTGCCCCCATACACTTCTGGTGGGAATGTAAAATGGTAGTTTCTTTGGAAAACAGTTTAACTCTTCATAGAATTAAACAGTTACCATATGACCCAGCAACTCTACTCCTAAACATATTCAAGAGAAATGAAAACATACATTCACAGAAAGAACTTGTACACAGATGTTCATAGAAGTACTATTCATATTAGCCAAAAGTAGAAACAATCTAGATGTTCATCACATGATAAATAAACTGAATATGGCATACCCATACAATGGAATGAAATACTGATACATGTCACAACATGGATCAATGGATAAGCCTTGAAAATATTGTGCTAAGTGAAAGAGGACAGTCATAAGACCATACATTGTATGGAACTAGAGGCTATTATTCTAAACAAAATAAGTCAATCAGAGAAAGACAATTATCATATGATCTCACCTATATGAGGAAATTGAAGAAGACAGAGGATCGATCATAGGGGAAGGGAGGGAAAAATGAAACAAGACAAAACCAGAGAGGGAGACAAACCATAGGAGGCTCTTAATCTCAGGAAACAAACTGAGGGTTCCACGAAGGGAGGAGGGTGGGGAGGATGGGGTGGCTGGGTGATGGACACTGGGGAGGGTATGCGCTATGATGAGTGCTGTAGATTGTGTCAAGACTGATGAATCACAGACCTGTACCCCTGAAACAAGTAATACATTATATGTTAATAAAAAAAAGACCATACATTGTATAGTTCCACTTACATGTGTCTAAAACAGGTAAATCCAGAGACAGAAAATTAGTGGTTGCCACAGGCTGAGGGAACGAAGGATAAACAGTCAATGGGTCTGGGGTTTCTTTTTGAGGTCACAAAAATTTTCTAATATTAGACTATGGTTATAATTGCAAAACTCTGTAAATACAGGACTGCAAAGAAAACATGGCAAAACAACCTTGGGATATCATACAGACCACAAGAATTGTCTTAGAAAGGAAGTAAGCAAAAGTTAAGAGCTGGGAAGCTGAGAGTGAAGTGTTTATTTAAGACTTATGAATACAGAGCTAATGATTAAAAGAGGATTAAAATTTACTGAGAGAGCACAAGTAAGGAAAACCTAAAAGAATGGGATATAGTTCATAACAGGAAACAAAAGGTGTTGGTGAGGATGCGGAGAAAGGGGAACCCTCCTATATTGTTGGTGGGAATGCAAGCTGGTGCAGCCACTCTAGAAAACAGTATGGAGTTTCCTCAAAAAGCTGAAAATAGAGCTACCCTACGACCCAGCAATCACACTACTGGGTATTTACCCTAAAGATAGAAATGTAGGGATCCAAAGGGGCATGTGCACTTGAATGTTCCTAGCAGCAATGTCCACAATAGCCAAACTATGGAAAGAGCCTAGATATCCATCAACAGATGAATGGATAAAGAAGATGTGTGTGTGTGTGTGTGTGTGTGTGTGTGTGTTTCCCAATGGAACACCATGAAGCCAGCAAAAAATTGGAATCTTGCCATTTGCAGGGATGTGGATGGAACTAGAGGGTATCATGCTAAGTGAGATAAGCCAATCAGAGAAAGACAATTATAGAATCTCATTGATATGAGGATTTTGAGAGGCAGGGCATGGGTTTGGAGGGGGAAGGGAAAAATGAAACAAGATGGGATGGGGTGGGGGGTGCTGGTGGAGAGGAACCATAGGAGATTCTTAATTTCAGGAAACAAACTGAAGGTTGCTGGGGGGTGCAAGAGGAGGGACAGAGTGGCTACATTATGGACATTGGGGAGGGTATGTGCTATGGTGAGTGCTGTGAATTGTGTAAGACTGATGATTCACAGACCTGTATCCTTGAAACAAATAATACATTATATGTTAATAAAAAATTAATTAAAAAGTAAAAAATTAAAATTAAAATAAGAAAAGAAAGAATGTACATCTCTAAAAGATAAAATTAAATTATTTGTCCCTAAGTTAGATATCTGAAGGAGAAAGGGAGCAGATGTTTCAGAAAGGGAGAAAGAAAGTCAATGTTTAATGACAACCAGCATGGATGGAGAGTAAGGTAACTTGGTCCAGAGTCTGCTCTACCATGAGGTAGGGAGTCACTAGGAAATTCATTTACTTTTTTTTTGCTCAGTTTCCTCTATTACAAATTTTCTCCAAGAGCAGTGCTCCCTTTCTGCCAAAAAACAAACAAAAAACCCCAAACAAACAAACAAACAAACAAACAAAAACCTCATTGCTTTATTAGTCATGCATTTATTTAACATTCATTCAATACATAGCGAATCTTGATAAAGGTGGGTTTGGGCTCTGGACAGTCTGCCTAGATTAGTGCTTATGGAGTACCTTCAGAGTTGGTTTTTTGTTACTTTTGATTTTAGTGATTTATAAAACTCAGGTTTGTATTTGTTATTCTGACCTATAACACCTAGAGAAACTTTGTAGAAGTGTTTAGTAGCTTGAGTTAAAAGAAGTTATCCAGAAGAACAAGGGACAGGAGACTCTTACATGTTGTATTACTGAAATCTAAAGTGTATAAATATGTGTGTGTGTGTATACACACAACACATAAAGTCTAAAGTATATATATATATATATATATTTTTTTTTTTTTTAAAGATTTTATTTATTTGACAGAGAGAAAGAGATTACAAGTAGGCAGAAAGGCAGGTGTGTGGGGGGGGACAGGTTCCTCGCTGAGCAGAGAGCCCAGTGTGGGGCTCAATCCCAGAACCTTGAGATCATGACCTGAGCCAAAGGCCGAGGCTTAACCCAATGAGCTACCCAGTCACCCCTATATGTGTGTATTTTAAAGATTTATTTATTTTAGAGAGAGCGTGAGCACATGCAAGTGGGGGGAGGGGCAGAGGGAGAGAATCTTTAAGCAGATCCCCTGATGAGCATGAAGTTGGACAGAGGGCTCTATCCCACAATCCATGAAATCACAACCTGAGCCATAACCAAGAGCTGGCCGCTCAACAAACTGAGCTACTTAGACACCCCTGAAATCTAAAGTGTATTTAGATGATGTTTCACAGCTTAGAGGAAATGAGCCTTTTGACTGAACTTATGTGACCGTGTTCAGGACTGGCTGGCTCCAAATGAATTTCCTTTATTTCAAAGTTGGCAACAATCTGGCTGTCTGGCATCAGAAGATGAGCTCTTACTGATTTTAGAAAAGAGAGACTACTATAGCACTGGGAACAAATTGATATAGACATCTATGGTTGAGGTACTAAGTACATGTAGATAAAGACACACCACAGGGCTCCATGAGGAGTCATCTGGCCTCATTTGGGCAGAAAAGAGAGAATTATTATAATTGCAAAATATCTACCATATGACACTTTCTTTTTCTCCAGGCCTTAATTTCTTGGGATATCGTAATTTCTGGAACATTATGGAAAACACAGTGATCAACATTGTCTTTGAGTTCACTGATAGAAAGATCTCTGGGGCATAGCAGGTTATGGCAAGAGAGCAGACCTGGAGCTGCCCTCAGTGTAAGCGATCACTATGCCATTTTCCCTGTCTGCTGCAGTCATGCTTCTGGATGAGAATGACTCCCATGTGCTGCACAGGAGTTCACCAAAGTTATAGGTAGAAACTGTAAGTAGAAAAGAATCTTCCAAACTATAAAGTTAAGTCTTTTAGCCATGTTTTCTCTTAGGTACATGCTACATGTGTATAAATAAAAGTCTACATTAGAAAACATGTTTCTAAATGATCCTCCAAAGCAGATATTTAATGCTTTTTATAATATACATTAGAAAAGAATTAGTACAGGGTTAAGGATAATTTTACTTCTACATTAATTTTGTTTATAAACTGGAATTTGATTATTATAGCACTATGAATCTAGAAAATATTAATAATCAGTTTTACAATAATACCTTTTTGTACCCAAAAGACATCTTAGAAGTCTTGTTCTCACACCCAAGCTCAAATGCTATGATTTTCTGTCCAAAGATTCATTTTCTTACACAATCCAATCAATTCTCCCCATGGCTGGGCACTTTCACTACTCCTGCTGCCCAGGATGACCTGACAGCACCCCCCCGGGCCACCGCTCCCCAGTCAGACTTAATCAGTCACAGGTTGGTCCTAACTCAATTTTATCCTCTTTCTTTTAGCTCCATACTCTCTACAACCCTGACATGTTTGGGATTCTATATCTCATGATGTTATTCTTTTTGTCCACCTGTATAACTGTCAGCAAGTAAAAAGGCTCAGTTTCCTCATCTGTGAAATGTGACTAGATCATCTAGCCTCAACATTGTATAATTTCATGTGTGCTACAGGAACACAGCACACATAATGCATATTTAACTACATCGGAATAACAATGCTATTTTCTTATTTTTGAGGTTTATGCCCATCCTTTTTTCAATCCACAATTTAGCACAGTCTCATTTGATATGTCCCAGCATATGTTCTAAAGTACAAATCCAAAACATTCATAATGCTAGCCATTGGCAGCAATTCACCAGAAGTTAGCTTCCAAATTCTTCTTTTTGCTTAACAAGTAAAACAAGTACCACCAAAGGAACTAGAGGGACAGGATTCAAGGTGTCCATTCCTTGTGATTACTCATAAGGAAGCAACCTCGCTGTCAATTTCACCTTGCCTTCTCATCATTGTGATTCAGTCCTTGCTATCCCCAGTCTCCTCTGAGTGTCTGGTCTGTGTGCTGGTCTGGAGAAGCTTTAGATCATCATTGCTTAGGTTACTCAGTAGTTCCTTCTCCAAAGCCTAATGCTGGATACATTCCATGAAAAATGTAAAACAAAACAAAACCTATGTCTGATCTATAACTGGCTCAGGTAATTTTATTTAGGTTTACCACAGATTTAAGTTAAAGACTACGAGACTGGTCTACGCCTACAAGTTAAAAACCCTACAACTGATATAATCATCTCAGACATACACATATTCCAAACAAAATAAAGTTAAAATTTTTCCTATAAATCCAAAGAAATATTCTCTAATTCTACACCTAAAGGAGACTTTTTGGAATTCAAAAGACTTTCAAATAAAGCGCCACCTACCCAAAGAAGATTCATAATTAACACAGAAATGTTTCTTGTCACTTATTCTGAATGGTATCAGAAGGCTCTATAAGAATAGGATATTGTTGTAATTACTGTTTCTTAAATATGTGTTTTATTTTAAGAGCAGATATAAAAAAAAGAGTACATATAAAAAAAGTTGATGAACTGGCATCTATACTTTTAATTTCTGTTATATTATAAGTCCATCTCATTGCTTTGAGGGCAGTTTCACTTAGAAATAAATATAACTTCAAAAGGCTATGCCAAGGCTATGACGTAAATAAACTCTTCAGTCAATGACATGACTACAGCTATCTGAAAAAATACAGGAAGGGCCTAAATACAAGTAAAAGAAGGTATCATTCTCATATTTAGTATGAGCAAAGTACTTTGAATTTGGTTTGGCTCATGTAGCTCATGTACATGTGCTACATGTACATGTGCTACAAGGTAGCTACTAGTCACGCGGGGCCACTTAAAATAGTTAAATTTTAATTTAAAAGTTAATTAAAATTAAATAAAACTTGAAATTTAGTTCCTCAGTCCTATTAGCCATTTCTGAGTGCCCAGTAACCATACGTGGTCAGTGACTACCTCACTGAATAGTACAAATACATAACATTTATATCATTGCAGAAAGTTCTATTAGGTAGTGCTGACACAGGTTAGAAAAGCACTCTTTGAAAGCCACAGATTCACTAACTGCCATTTATTTATTTAGATTTTTAAGGTATATAAACCTTGAGAGATATTGCAATGGTTTTTTTAGGTATGGTTAACCACATGTCTTGGCTTTTATGGAAGAATACCAGTATTTCTTATCTATATTACTTTCAATAACATGAACCATTAAAGGTAAAAGTAAACACAACAAATTAAATTTTTAGTAGAACTTTTTATATTAAATAAACAGACTCTTTTGTCAAACCACATGGCTCAAATTTTGATGCAAGAAAAAAACAACAACAACAAAAAGAAAACTCAAGTATATGGTGAATGCAGCCAAGAGTCTCTTTCTCCAGTAAGAGTCTCTACTTTCTCTAAGTGACTCTAGCACCCATGCCTGTATCTTAATTACTCACCTAACTCTGGGTGGGTCTGAGTCAGGTGGAGCAGCTGAGCCACCTCCCTGCTGATATCTGTAGGGAAGACAGTAAACTCTCTGTACCACCACTCGGACCCCAACTCCTGACCATGGGGCAGCTCCCTGGCTTTCCACTGCATCCAGAAGAGAATCCCTCAGGGGAGCTTGGGCTGGGAAGCACTGTTTTGCTTCTTCATGTCCATGGGTACAGTCTGTCCTTCTGGTAGTGAGACCACTATACATAACCTGGCCAAGACATGCAGAGGGAGCAATTTCAGTTTAACTCATAACAGCATGGTACATTCCAAATCATGGCTTTCTGAGGCAATATTCTGATGTAACTGCAGAATACCAAAGGAACGATGAAGATAAAACATTGCGTGGGCCTCTGTGTCTGCCAGGTAACTAATACTACTGAGGAGGGCAGGGTGAACAAGATAACATCGGAACAGCAAAGAGTGTTTCCAATCAATAGAAGCACAGATCTTCTTGGGTCTTTGAAAACATGTAAAGTCCTACTATTACAATACTTCATGGTAATTTATTTATTTATTTATTTATTTATTTATTTAAAGGCATTTCTTTTTTTTTTTAATTTTTATTTTTTTTTTAAAGATTTTATTTATTTGACAGAGAGAGATCACAAGTAGACAGAGAGGCAGGCAGAGAGAGAGAGAGAGGGAAGCAGGCTCTCTGCTGAGCAGAGAGCCCGATGCGGGACTCGATCCCAGGACCCTGAGATCATGACCTGAGCCGAAGGCAGCGGCTTAACCCACTGAGCCACCCAGGTGCCCCTATTTATTTATTTTTTTTAAGATTTTATTTATTTGACAGAAATGACAAGTAGGCAGAGAGGCAGGCAGAGAGAGAGGAGGAAGCAGGCTCCCTGCTGAGCAGAGAGCCCGATGCAGGGCTCGATCCCAGGACCCCGAGATCATGACCTGAGCCGAAGGCAGAGGCTTTAACCCACTGAGCCACCCAGGCGCCCCTTCATGGTAATTTAGAAAATTTTTCTTTTATGAGGTAAACAATCCCAACAGGACAAACTAAAAAACAAAAGAATGACCAGGGTTTCAAAATTAAGTCACTATTAAGTTCTTGGTGTGTGCAGTCTACTAGGCTAGACACTTCACAGCTCATGTAGCCTCCTAACAACCCTTTACAATAATATTAAATATCACAATAACACTTCTAGAGCACATTCCAGGCAGTTTTCTTTATGTACTATACTTGCATAGTGAACATATTTAACTTCGTAACTACCCAAGTGGATAGATTATATCATTATTACCATTTTAAAGATAAAAACACTGAAACACAGAAAAATTATGAATCTTGCCCAGTGTTACTCAACAATAAATGACTGAGGCAGAATTTGAACCAGGATATCTGGTTCCAGAGCCTATATTCATAACCATGATGTTACACAATGGCTTTGTTGTCACTGTTGTCAGACAAAAATGTTATCTCGAGAATTTAATATTAATAGCTATTTACAACTAAATGTTAAAGCAGGGATGCACTCAGAGTCATAAATTAAATTAATTAGAGAGCCCCCTTTTCCTTATTATCCCCTTCATATACTTCTTTTGATAATTTAAGGGAGAGTAGGCTTGTTGACATATTTACAAACAAGATGAAAGTTTGTCTATTTTTCTTTTTCTTTTCTTTTTTTCCTTTAAGATTTTATTTACTTGTGAGAGAAAGAGAGAGAGAGCACAAGCAGGGGGAGTGGCAGCCAGAGGGAGAAGCAGGCTCCATGCTGAGCAAGGAGCTGGATGTACCTGTGCTGAAGCAGATGCTTAACTGACTGAGCCACCCAGGAACTCCTACTTTTCTTTTTCTTATATCCCCTCATACTATCTGTCAGCCTAAGCATTCTTAGCATTCAAACCAATCATTCAGTGCTGATTCAGCTAACTGGGTGAACCTGAGATGGTACACCTGGAGTCACAGACACTTAAAAGCTGGAACGTTCCCTGGAGTGCCCTTCATGCCTTCTATGAGTGAAATTTAGGGGGTTCCCTAAATTTATCTTGACAAATGATCATAACCCAGGGCCAACAAAATTTCAAAAAACAATCTACAGCATATAATTTCAAGTTTGTGCTGCTCTATTTATCCTAAGGATATAGATATTGTGAAAAAGAAAAATATAACCTTTTTATTTAATAAATAAAAAGCTTAAGCAAAATTCTTAGACATTACAAAATGAGAATAAGAAAGTGAAAAATCATATATTTTGATAGACTAAGATAAAGATTAAAAAAACACAATTAGATAGATGAAATACTGTGAAAAGAAGGCTACTAAATACTAAACCACTACATACTTTCTTCAGGCCTAACAGTAATAACAAGATGTTCTAGCATATATATTTACTGAGTATTTGAAGGGGAACCAAAGATAAACATCTCTGCTTATATCTTTCAAATCCGGTATTATTACAAAGCATAAAACATCTAAAACAAATGAAATTTTACCTGGCTTTCAGGTGATATATTTGTTAGATTCCTAAATCTAAATCTCTGAGCCAAAGTGATACTTCTTCTTGGAAGGGCTGTGTCCCAACAGTGCACTTCATGTATTATTTTTGAATCTTCTTTGGCAACAACTTTCTGACAAAAGTAAGTATTCAGAATAACAGGGCAACTTCCACTTGGGGCAATAAGCATTTGCCTGGAAAAGAGAAAGAAATGTAACAGTTTACAGTTACAGTTTATTTACAATGTTGGGTTTCCTTCATGTTCTTGCTAAATCAGGAATATAAAGGGCAATGACTCACCTGCTATGGATAGATAAAACAAAGTCAGGCCACAGATGAACAAATGGATAGAGAAAATGTGGTACATATATACATTGGAATATTATTCAGCCATAAAAAGAATGAGATCTTGTCATTTGTAACATGAATAAGACTTAGTATTATATTAAGTGAAATAACTCAGACAAAGATAGGGAAATATCATATGATCTCACTTATATATGGAATCTAAAAAACAACAGAAACAAACAAAAACAGAAACAGTCTCATAAATATAGAAAACAAACTGGTAGTTGCTAGAGGGGCTGGGCTTGGGGTTGGGGAGATGGGCAAAATGGGTGAAGGGGATTCAGAGGTACAGACTTGCAGTTATAAAATAAATAAGTCATGGGGATGAGAAGTACTACATGGGGACAGAGTCAATAACATCGTAAAATTTTGTATGATGACAGATGGTAACTATCGTGGTAAGCATTGTGTAATGCACAGAACTACCAAAGCACTATTTTGCACACCTGAAACTAATGGAATATTGTATGTCAGCTATACTTCAATAAAACAAACAAACAGAAGTGGCACCCACCCTCACATGCTCAGGAGTAAATGTCAATAGAATTAATTTTACTTTTCCAGTGCAAGTCTGTGTCAGGAGAGGTGGAATGGAAGAAGGCCATGTCACTGCTTGGGCTTGAGTTCCCTCAGGTCTCCTATTCTGGTAGATGATGGCCTTGGAGAAATGCAGGGAGTGAGCAAAGACTATCAACAGGCTCAAGAATTGCCCAGACATTAAAAGAAATGTTATTTACAAATGAAACCTTCACACACTTTGACAGCTCTAATCTTTCAAAGAACATGACAGCAAGACCCAAAGAAGCTTCTACCTTCACTGTCAAATAGAACACAGTCACAGAAATGCTTCATATTTAATTCGAAAAGGAATGTGGGGACATAACAGACAAAATTCTCCTGGTTCCTTTCAGACATCTGACTTGACATCTTCAGCACTCATTCCTCAAAGGAGGTAGTATTACTTAACATTAAGGAAAATTTAGGACTTCTTATTTTGGGAAGGTGGGAGTAGACATATTTTCCCTAATTTATCCTATTAAGCACAACTAAAATGCCTAACATTACATATCAACTAAACATAAGACATTGAAAAGTGGAAAGAAGGTGGCACACCAGCCCTAGAGACCTTGAGACTTAAGAAACAATAGTGGTGAGTTCCTGGGTTTTCTGTTGCCTCTTATATCCCAGACTTCAAACTGAAAAAGATAGCAACCTGTTACAGCGATGGGTACAGATAAAAAAGCCTCTCTACAGGAGGGGATGTGCTATGGTGAGTGCTGTGAAGTGTGTAAACCTGTCAATTCACAGACCTGTACCCCTGGGGCTAATAATACATTATATGTTTATAAAAAAATTATATTAAAAAAAGCCTCTACATCTTTATGTGTCTTCTTCAATTTCTTTCATGAGTGTTCTGTAGTTCCTCGAGTACAGAGCCTTTACCTCTTTGCTTAGGTTTATTCCCAGGTATCTTATGGTTCTTCGTGCTATAATAAATGGAACTGATTCTCTAATTTCCCTTTCTATATTTTCATTGTTAGTGTATAAGAAAACAACTGATTTCTGTACATTGATTTTGTATCATGCCACATTACTGAATTGCTATATAAGTTCTAGTAGTTTGGGGGTGAAGCCTTTTGGGTTTTCCATATAAAGTATCATGTCATTTGTGAAGAGAGAGAGTTTGACTTCCTCATTACCAATTTGAATATATTTGATTTCTTTTTGTTGTCTGATTGCTGTAGCTAGGGCTTCTAGTACTATGTTGAACAACAGTGGTGAGAGTGGGCATCCTTGTCCTATGTCTGATCTCAAATGGAAGGCTGTCAGCTTTTCCCCACTGAGAATGATATTCTCTGTGGGTTTTTCATAGATAGCTTTTATGAAGTTGAGGAATGTTTCCTCTATCCGTACACTTTGAATCATTTTAATCAGGGCACTACAGACCAAGGGCTGATATCCAAAATCTATAAAGAACTCCTCAAACTCAACATACACAAGACAATAATCATGTCAAAAAATGGGCAGAAGACATGAACAGACACTTCTCCAAAGACAAATGGCTAACAGACACATGAAAAAAATGTTCATCATCATTAGCAATCAGGGAGATTCAAATCAAAACCACATTGAGATACCACCTCACACCAGTTAGAATGGCCAAAATTAACAAGACAGTAAACAATATGTGTTGGAGAGGATGTGGAGAAAGGGGAACCATCTTACACTGTTGGTGGGAATGCAAGTTGGTGCAGCTACTCTGGAAAACAGTGTGGAGATGCCTTAAGAAATTAAAAATAGAGCTACCCTATGACCCTGCAATTGCGCTTCTGGGTATTTACCCCAAAGATAGAGAAGTAGTGAAAAGAAGGGCCATCTGTACTCCAATGTTCATAGCAGCAGTGGTCATAGTCATCAAACTTTGGAAAGAACCAAGATGCCCTTCAACTCACAAATGGATAAAGAAGATATGGTCTATATATACAATGGAGTATTATGTTTCCATCAGAAAGGATGAATACCCAACTTTTGTATTAACATGGATGGGACTGGAAGAGATTATGCTGAGTGAAATAAGTCAAGCAGAGAGAATCAATTATCATATGGTTTCACTTACTTGTAGAGTATAGGAAGTAACATGGAGGACATTGGGAGATGGAGAGGAGAAGTAAGTTGGGGGAAATCGGAGGGGGAGAGAAACCATGAGAGACTGTGGACTCTGAGAAACTAACTGAGGGTTTTGGAAGGGAGAGGGGTGGAGGGATAGGTGAGCCTGGTGGTGGGTTTTAAGGATGGCACGTATTGCATGGAGCACTGGGTATGGTGCATAAACAATGAATATTGGAACACCAAAAAGAAATAAAATAAAATTATATTAAAAAAAAAGATAAGGAAGAAAAATAAGTTCTATTATAAACCACTGGAAAAATAAAATCCTCTACAAAAGCTTACTTTCTTGAACTAAGGGACAGCCTAAGAAAATACAAAACTTTTAGAAAATGAATGCTCTACTCTAGCAAACATCACAGAAAACCTGTGACCTGCTATCATACACACCAGAAGAGGGTGAGTGTGGAGCTCTGGTCAGGCTGTAATAAAAAGTCTCAATAGCCTACGTAGGGTAGTGTGAGAGAAGGCAGTCTAGAGTGTTGGGACTTCCATCCCTGCAGGCTTATAATGAGCCTTCTCTGATCAACCGCCAACCCCCAACACACACATACCATGACAGTGGAGACTGCCCGGGGGCCTGGACTTACACCCTTCCCCCCATCAGTAACCCTGGCTACCCTCTATCCATACAACATCCTCCAGTCCTCTCAGTGGAAGCCATGTGGGAAGCAGCACCCCTGACCTTCCCAGCAAGGGTGATGTCAGTGGAGGCCTAGCAGGAAGCTGGAACTCACATCTACCTAGCAGTAACAAGGAATCCTTCCCCCCTCAGTATTAAGGGAGGTCAAGTGGGGAATTTGGACTTCTTCCTCCACCTGGCAGTAACAAGCTCCCCAAGGTCTCTCCATATCTCCTCTCAGAACAGAGCTCACTAAACAGATTTAAATAAGATCCAGAGTCTCATAATACCTCAAATGTACAGGTTACCATCTGAAATCACTTCTTTTTTTTTTAAAGATTTTATTTATTTATTTGACAGATAGAGATCACAAGTAGGCAGAGAGGCAGGCAGAGAGAGAGGAGGAGGCAGGCTCCCTGCTGAGCAGAGAGCCTGATGCAGGGATCGATCCCATGACCCTGGGATCATGACCTGAGCCGAAGGCAGAGGCTTTAACCCACTGAGCCACCCAGGCGCCCCTGAAGTCACTTCTTATATTAAGAACCAGAAAAAAATCTCAAATGAAAAAAGATAATTAATAGATGACAATGCTGAAATGACAGAGGCATTAAAATTATTTGACAAAGATTCTAAAGTAGCCATTATTAGCATGCTTCAATAAGCAATTATGAATAAATATATAAGACAAATAAAAAGAAAGAAAGTCTCAGCAAAGAAATAGATTTTTTTAGAATGGAGATTTTGAATCAAGAAGTAAAATGAAAATGAAAACTCAATGGATGGTCTCAACAGCAGAAAAGAGGAAACAGAAAAAAAAAATCAGTGAACCTAAGGATAAAAACAGAAATTAAACAATACGAACAACAAAGAAAAAATAGACTTAAAACAATCTGAACAGAACTTCAAGATCTGTGGGAAGGAAGAAATAAACATGGATGTATACAGCCAAATACAATAGGATTTCATACCCCTGTTAGGTTTTCAAAATTGTATTTAGAATTGCAGCAACAATTTTAACACTATGATATAGTTCTAAATGCATAAAAAAAATTTAAGAAAATCATAGTTGCAAACAGTAAAGGGATAGGAGGTAAGGTTTATACACGTCATAAAAACTGACAAAATGTTGACCCAGCCGATTGTGATAAAATTTAATCCTTATAGCAATCAATAAAATAGCTATAAAAAGATACATACACAAAAAATTATAATTAAAAAATGTCTAAAAAATGTTCAAGTAACCCACACGAAGTTAGGAAAAAGAAAACAGAAATGAAAAACAGAAAGAGAACATAAAAGAAGACAAAACTAAAAAGGTAGACCTAAGTCCTAAAATACCAATAATTATATTAAATGTAAACGGTCTAAATAAACCAAGTATAAAACAAAGATTAGCAGAGTGGATTAAAAAAACATGATCCATCTATATTCTGTCTATGAGAAATTCACTTCAAATATAAAGATATAGGTGAAACGGGTGTGGTGCATAAACAATGAATCTTGGAACACTGAAGAAATAGATTAAAGAGTAAAAAAAAAAAAGGAAAAAAAAAGATATAGGTGAAATGAAAATAAAAAGATGGGGGAAATACATATAAACACTAATAAAAACGTACCAGGAGAGGGGTATCATATGAAGTAGGCTTTAGAGCAAAGAAAATTATCAGAGACCAGAAAGATATTACCTAATGATTTTTATCAAATGTGCAATGAAGAATTAACACCAATTTCATACAATCATTTTCAGAAAATAGAAGAGGAGGTAATACTGCCCAATTAACCCTATAGAGCTAGTATTACCCAAGGCGGGACCAGATGGTGGAGGAGTAGGAGACTAAAATGACATCAGGTCCCAGGAGTTCAGCTAGATAGTTATCAAACCATTCTGAACAACTGCAAACTCAACAGGAGATAGAAGAGAAGAAGAGCAGCAATTCTAGGAACAGAAAATCGACCACTTTCTGAAAGGTAAGATGTGTGGAGAAGTGAATCCAAAGTGACAGGAAGATAGACCGCTGTGGGAGGGGCTGGCTCCCAGCAAGTGGTGGAGCAGCGGAGCACAGAATCAGAACTTTTAGAAGTCTTTTCCACTGAGGGACATTGTTCCAGAGGCTAAGTGGGGGTGGGGCCCTTGCAGAGACAGTGTGGTCTCAGGTCCTGCAGGGTCACAGAAAGATCGGGGGTGTCAGAGCTCCCAGGTATCGGAGCAGGGAAGTGGACTACAGAGATGGAGCAGAGGAGTTAGCTTTCAGATCGGGGTTACCTTAAATGGTGATCCAAGGCACAGTTGAGCCACTGCTCTTCGAGCAGGGACCCCACAAATGGCAGATCCAGAGAGACCCCCTCCTTCCTCCTCCAGGAGGACTGGTGCAGGAATGTGCAGTGGGAATCTGCAGGGTTTGGAGACTCCAAATGGAGCTGTGTGCCAGAGATAGAAATGCTTGGTCAGAGGCCAGGTGGGCACAGAGCGCAGCTGGAGACCAGAGAGACAGGAGTGACTGACCGCTTTTCCCTGAGGGTGCACTGAGGACTGGGGCCCTGAGCTCTTGGCTCCTCCAAGCTGAAGACTGGGAGGTCGACATTTTCATTCCTGTCCTCCAGAGCTGTATGAAAAGTGTTCAGGGAACAAAAGGTACTGAGAGTGAATGCGAGGAGATTATTTAGCCCGGGCGCTGGCAAGGGCAGTGCAATTCTGCCTCAGGCAAAGACATTTGATACTACAACACGTCCCTGCCCCAGAAGATCAGCAAGAACATCCAGTCAAGATCAAGCTCCCTGATCAAGGAGAACAGTAGAGCTCCAGAGCTAGGGGAAAGCAATGCATAGAATTCATGGCTTTTCCCCCATGATCCTTTAGTCTTGCAAAGTCAAATTTTCTTTCATTTTATTTTTTCTTATTCTATTTTTTTAACTTTTCCTCTTTCCTTTTTTAAAGTTTTTAGTTTACCTTAACAATACTCTTTTCTTAAAAAATTCCATTAAATCTTCATAGTTATACTCATTTTATTCCTTCATTGTATTTAACCATATTTTTTGTATACATATAGGTTTTTTTCTTTAAAATTTTAGGATAAAATTTCTTCTAATAGATCAAATATGCCCTAAATCTAGCAAGTGGCTTAATTCTAGTCTCCAGTCAGAACACATACTCTCCTCTTTTTCTTTCTTTTTCCAACCAACTTATCAATTCCTTTTTTAGAATTTTTAAAAAATTTTCATCCTTACAGTCATACTCCATCCCTTCATTGCATTTACCCTTATTTGTGTGTGTGTGTGTGTGTGTGTGTGTGTGTGTGTATGTGTGTGTGTGTGTATGTTTTTCTTTCTTTAAAATTTTGGGAGGTAGTTTCTTCTATGAGACCAGAATACACCCAAAATCAAGTGGGTGGCTCTGTTCTATTCACGAGTTTAATATCTATCTATCTATCTATAAATTTTTTAGTTTTATTTATTTCTTTCCCCTTTCTTCTCCCCCGGTTTTGGGATTCTTCTGATTTGGTTAGTGTACATTTTTCGGGGTCTTTGCCACACTTTTATTATTTTATTCTCTTGTTCATATATTCTTATCTGGATAAAATGACAAGATGGGAAAAACTCACCACAAAAAAAAAAAAAAAAAAAAAAAGAACAAGAGGCAGTACCAATGGCTAGGGACCTATCAATACAGATATTAGTAATATGTCATAAATAGAGTTCCAAATATGATTCTCAAGGTGCTAACTGAACTCGAAAAAGGCATGGAAGATATTAAGGAAACCCCTTCTGCAGAAATAAAATCCCTTTCTGGAGAAATAAACTAAAATCTAACCAAGATGAAATAAAAAAAGCTATTAATGAGGTGCAATCAATATGGAGGCTCTTATTGCTAGGATCAATGAGGTAGAAGAGATAATTGTGATAAAGAAAACCGAATGATGGAGAATAAAGAAGCTGAGCAAAAGAGAGACAAACAACTACTGGACCACGAGGGGAGAATTCAAGAGAAAAGTGATACTGTAAGATGAAACAATATTAGAATAATTGGGATTCCAGAAGAAGAAGAAAGAGAGGGGCAGAAGGTATACTGGAGTAAATAATAGCAGAGAATGTCCTTAATTTGGGGAAGGAAACAAGCATCAAATCCAGGAGGCACAGAGAACCCCCCTCAAAATCAATAAAAATAGGTCCACACACCACCATCAAATAGTAAAACTTACAAGTCTTAGTGACAAAGAAAAAATCCTGAAAGCAGCTTGGGACAAGAAGTCTGTAACATACAAAGGTAGAAATATTAGATTGGCAGCAGACTTATCCACAGAGACCTGGCAGGCCAGGAAGAACTGGCACGATATATTCAGAGCACTAAATGAGAAAAATATGCAGCCAAGAATACTATATCCAGATAGGCTATTATTGAAAATAGAAGGAGAGATAAAAAGCTTCCAGGACAAACAAAAACTGAAAGAATCTGCAAACACCAAACCCCCAGCACTACAGGAAATACTGAAAGGGGTCCTTTAAGCAACGAGAGAGCCTAAAAGTAGTAGACCAGAAAGGAACAGAGACACTATACAATAACAGTCACCTTACAGGCAATACAATGGCACTAAATTCATATCTTCCAATAGTTACCCTGAATGTAAATGGACTAATGCCCCAATCAAAAGACACAGGATATCAGAATGGATAAAAAAAAAACAAGACCTATCAATATGCTGTCTACAAGAAACTCACTTTAGACCCAAAGACACCTCAAGATTTAAAGTGCGGGGGTTGAAAACAATTTACCATGCTAATGGACATCAAAAAAAAAAAAAAAAAGCTGAGGTGGCAATCCTTATATCAGATCAATTAGATTTTAAGTCAAAGACTATAATAAGAGACACTATATCATACTTAAAGGATCTGTCCAACAAGAAGATCTAACAGCTTTAAATATCTATGCCCCTAAAATGGGAGCAGCCAACTATATAAACCAATTCATAACAAAATCAAAGAAACACATCAACAATAATACAATAATTGTAGGGGACTTTAACACCCACCTCACTGAAATAAACAGATCATCCAAGCAAAATATCAACAAGGCCTTAAATGAAACACTGGACCATATGAATATTACAGATATACACAGAACATTCCATCCCAAAGCAAAAGAATACACATTCTTCTCTAGTGCACATGGAACATTCTCCAGAATAGATCACATCCTGGGTCACAAATCAGGTCTCAACCAGTATCAAAAGACTGGGAGCATTCCCTGCATATTTTCAGACCACAATGCTCTGAAGCTAGAACTCAATCACAGGAGGAAAGTTGGAAAGAACTCAAATCCATGGAGGCTAAAGAGCATCCTACTAAAGAATGAATGGGTCAACCAGGAAATTAAAGAAGAATTAAAAAAATTCATGGAAACAAATGAAAATGAAACCACAAATGTTCAAAATCTTTGGGACACCACAAAGGCAGTTCTATGAGGAAGGTATATAGTAATACAAGCCTTTCTCAAGAAATCAGAGAGGTTGCAAGTACACAAGCTAACCCTACACCTGAAGGAACTGGAGAAAGAACAGCAAAGAAAGCCTAAACCCAGCAGGAGAAGAGAAATAATAAAGATCAGAGCAGAAATCAATGAAATAGAAACCAAAAGAACAGAAGAACAAATCAATAAAACTAGGAGCTGGCTCTTTGAAAGAATTAATAAGATGGATAAATCCCTGGCCAGACTTATCAAAAAGAAAAGAAAAAGGACCCAAATAAATAAAATCATGAAAGAAAGAGGAGAGATAATAACCAACACCACAGAAATACAAACAATTATAAGAACATAGTAGGAGCAAGTATACGCCAGCAAATTTGACAATGTGGAAGAAATGGATGCATTCCTAGAGTATAAACTACCAAAACTGAACCAGGAGAAAACAGAAAACCTGAACAGACCCATAACCAGTAAGGAGATTTAAGCAGTCATCAAAAATCTCCCAACAAAAAGGAGCCCAGGGCCAGATGGCTTCCCAGGGGAATTCTACCACGCATTTAAAGAAGAATTAATTCCTATTCTCCTGAAACTGTTCCAAAAAATAGAAATGGAAGGAAAACTTCCAAGCTCATTTTATGAGGCCAGCATCACCTTGATCCCAAAACCAGACAAAGACCCCATCAAAAAGGAGAAATACAGACCAATATCCTTGATGAACACAGATGCAAAAATTCTCACCAAAATACTAGCCAGTAGGATCCAACAGTACATTAAAAGTATTATTCACCATGACCAAGTGGGATTTATTCCTGGGCTGCAAGTTTGGTTCAACATCCGCAAATCAATCAATGTGATACAATACATTAATAAAAGAAAGAACAAGAACCATATGATACTCTCAATAT
>NW_019154125.1:18524168-18580248 GCF_002288905.1 Enhydra lutris kenyoni
AAGACCCCATCAAAAAGGAGAAATACAGACCAATATCCTTGATGAACACAGATGCAAAAATTCTCACCAAAATACTAGCCAGTAGGATCCAACAGTACATTAAAAGTATTATTCACCATGACCAAGTGGGATTTATTCCTGGGCTGCAAGTTTGGTTCAACATCCGCAAATCAATCAATGTGATACAATACATTAATAAAAGAAAGAACAAGAACCATATGATACTCTCAATAGGTGCTAAAAAAGCATTTAACAAAGTACAGCATCTTTTCTGGATCAAAACTCTTCACAGTGTAGGCATAGAGGGTACACAGCTCAATATCATCAAAGGCATCTATGAAAAACCCACAGCAAATATCATTCTCAATGGGGAAAAACCAAAAGCTTTTCTGCTAAGTTGAGGAACACAGCAGAGATGTCCACAATCTCCACTGCTATTCAACATAATACTAGAAGTCCCAGCCTCAGCAATCAGACAACAAAAAGAAATAAAAGGCATCCAAATCGGCAAAGAAGAAGTCAAACTCTCACTCTTTGCAGATGACATGACACTTTATGTGGAAAACCCAAAAGTCTCCACTCCAAAACTGCTAGAACTCATACAGGAATTCAGTAAAGTATCAGGATATAAAATCAATGCACAGAAATCAGTTGCATTTCTATATACCAACAACAAGACAGAAGAAAGAGAAATTAAGGATTCAATCCCATTTATAATTGCACTCAAAACTGTAAGATACCTAGGAATAAACCTAACCAAAGAGGCAAAGAATCTGTATTCAAAAAACTATAATGTACTCATGAAAGAAATTGAGGAAGACACAAAGAAATGGAAAAACGTTCAATGCTCATGGATTGGAAGAAAAATATTGTAAAAATGTCTATGCTACCTAAAGCAATCTACACATTTAATGGAATCCCTATCAAAATACCCTATCAGGATGTTCTATTTCAAAGAAATGGAACAAATAATCCTAAAATTTATATGGAACCAGAAAAGACCCTGAACAGCCAGAAGAATGTTGAAAAAGAATGCCAAAGTTGGCGGCATTACAATTCCAGACTTCAGGCTCTATTACAAAGCTGTTATCATCAAGACAGTATGGTACTGGCACAAAACCAGATACACAGATCAATGGAACAGAATAGAGAGCCCAGAAATAGACCCTTAGCTTTATGGTCAACTAATCTTTGACAAAGCAGGAAAGAATGTCCAATGGAAAAAAGACAGTCTCTGCACAAATGGTGCTGGGAAAATTGGACAGCCACATGCAGAAGAATAAAACTGGACCATTTCCTTATACCACACACAAAAATAGACTCAAAATGGATGAAAGACCTCAATGTGACACAGGAATCCATTAAAATCCTTGAGGAGAACACAGGCAACAACGTCTTCGACCTCAGCCGCAGCAACTTCTTCCTAGAAACATTGCCAAAGGCAAGGGAAGCAAGGGCAAAAATGAACTATTGGGACTGCATCAAGATAAAAAACTTGCACAGCAAAGGACACAGTCAATAAAACCAAAAGACAACTGACAGAATGGGAGAAGATATTCACAAATGACATATCAGATAAAGGGTTAGTATCCAAAATCTGTAAAGAACTTATCAAACTCAACACTCAACTCAACTTATCAAACTCAACAAATAATCCAATCAAGAAATGGGCAGAGGACATGAATAGACATTTGTGTGAAGAAGACATCCAGGGGGTCAATAGACACATGAAAAAGTGCTCAACATCACTCAGTATCAGGGAAATACAAATCAAAACCTCAACGTGATACCACCTCACACCAGTCAAAATGGCTAAAATTAACCAGTCAGGAAATGACAGGTCAGTTGGCAAGGATACGGAGAAAGGGGAACCCTCCTACACTGTTGTTGGGAATGCAAGCTGGTGCAGCCACTCTAGAAAATAGTATGGAAGTTCCTCAGAAAGTTGAAAATAAAACTACCCTACGACCCAGCAATCGCACTACTGGGTATTCTAAAGATACAAATGTGGTGATGCGAAGGGGCACTTGCACCCACATGTTTATAGCAGCAATATCCACAATAGCCAAAGTATGGAAAGAATCTAGATGCCTATCAACAGATGAATAGATAAAGAAGATGTGGTGTATATATGCACATGTGTGCAAGTACACGTGTGAATAATAGTCATCCATAAAAGAGGAAATCCTGCCATTTGTGAAAACATGGTTATGGACAACCCTGGAGGACATTATGCTAAGTGAAATAAATGAGACACAGAATGTTAAATACTTTATACTCTAGTTTATATGTGGAATCTAAAAAAATTGAACTGCTAGAAGCAAGAGTGGAATTGTGGTTATCAGGGGCTATGGGATGGGAAAAAAGAGAGCTATTAGTTAAAAGACACAAACTTTCAGTTATTAGGTGAATGAATTCTAGAGGTTTAATGTATAGCATGGTGACTATAGTTAATAATATTTTATATAGTTGAACTTTGCCATGAAGTAGATCTTAAGTGTTTTCACCACACACACAAGAAAAGGTAACTAATGTGGTGAAAGATACATTAATTAGTTTGATTATGGTAGTTATTTCACAATGTATATCAATATATATTGAATTATCATCTTATAAACCTTAAATATATGCATGTCCATACACCCTAACAAAGTTGGAAAAAAATTTATATGGAAAGGTAAAGGAACTAGAATATCTAAAATAATTTTGAAAAAGAATAGAGTGGGAGTAATCACTCTATCTGATTTCAAAACGTAATGTATAGTTACAATAATCAATACTATATGGATTTGGTGGAGGAATAGACAATAAAGGAGGAATAGATCAATAAAGCAGAATAGAGAACTTATAAGTAGACTCCACAGATACGCCCAACTGATTTTTCACAAAAGTACCAAGGCAATACAGTAAAGGACTTTGGATATTCATAATCAGATAAGCATGAGCTTCAAATGAAATCTCAAACTTTATATGAAATTTAACTCAAAATTGATAATGAAGATAAACTATAAAGCCATAAAACTTTTAGAAAAAAAATATTGGAGAAAATCTTCAAAACTTAGGCTAGGAAAAGAGTACTTAGATTTGAGACAAAAAAAAAAAATTACCCATAAAAAGAAAAAAGGATTGACAACTGGAGTTCATCAAAACTAAAAACTTTTTTTTTTTTAAGATTTTATTTATTTATTTGACAGAGAGAGAGAGAGATCACAAGCAGGCAGAGAGAGAGGGGGAAGCAGGCTCCCCGCTGAGCAGAGAGCCCGATGCGGACCTCGATCCCAGGTCCCTGAGATCATGACCTGAGCTGAAGGCAGAGGCTTTAACCCACTGAGCCACCCAGGTGCCCAAAACTAAAAACTTTTGCTTTGAGAAAGACCTTGCTAAAAAAAGGACAAAAAGAAGTGGGGGGATGGGGAAACTGGATGATGGACATTAAGGAGGGCACATGATGTAATGAGCACTGGGTATTATATATGACTGACGAATCACTGACTTCCTCCTCTGAAACAAACAACACATTGTATGTTAATTAATTGAATTTAAAAAAATAAATTTTTAAAAAGAGGACAAAAAGAACCTAGAGAGGGAAGATACTTGCAAATCACATATCTATTATCTCATATTCTTTTTTTTTTATAAAGATTTTTATTTATTTATTTGACAGAGAGACACAGCGAGAGAGGGAACACAAGCAGGGGGAGTGGGAGAGGGAGAAGCAGGCTTCCTGCCAAGCAGAGAGCCCGATGCGGGGCTCGATCCCAGGACTCTGGGATCATGACCTGAGCCGAAGGCAGACGCTTAACAACTGAGCCACCCAGGCGCCCCTGAAAAGCATATTCTTGACAAAAAGATTAACTTTGAAATTTTGAAATTCATACTAATCTGATAAGGAAGGTTGACCTGGCAGGAATCCCTTTTAACAATACAAAATAGAACTCTTTTAATTTCAAATGGGAAAAAAATGAAGTTAGTTAATAGGCAATTAACAGAAATAAACATTAAAATAATGCGGTTGGAAAAAGGGACGTCCTTAATTAAATGTGTATCATTTTGCAGTATCACAGCATTTCTGTTTACTTACCCAGCCCTCCACCTTGGTAGCAAAGTTAGGGTTAACCCAAATTCAGAATTTTCCAGATTCCCAGAGATTACAGAGTTCATAATAAATAGTGTCATCTCAAACAGGCAGATTTTTTAAAGTTTTAAAAACTTTTTAAAATTATTAAAAAAGATTTACCTTATAACTATTAATCTGGACCTCTTTGATAATTAAACAAGTCACTACAAATTTAACAAAAAAAAGTTTTAACTCTATTTTGAAATGTGGCTGAGTAATTACCTCTGTTCAAGAAAAAAATATATATATATACACACATATATCAGTGTTGCTAGCTTTGCTTAAAAGAAGGGGAAACCCAAGGTAAAAATAATGGTTATTTGGCCTAGCTGTAGAGCTCTGAGAGAGGTAAGAACTCAGGCCAGGCTTTTGGAGCATCTGGCCAGCTCATCTACCCCTCCATCTTCTGCAGAAAACAAGGGGAACATTTAATCTAATGATGACACAAATGTTTTTTAATTATACATACAACAAAAATATCTAATATACACATTTAGTAAAATTCTTCCTGATTCAAGCTAATCAAACTCAATTAGTCTAGAATAAAAATGATTTGTAAGGATGTTTGTTTCATTACTTTAAATCACAAATTAAAATTAAACTCCTTAGAAGAGAGAAAGTTTTGGCAAGCCTTCTAAATAGATATAACTAATTTTTAAAAAATTAAGGTATAATTGACATATCATGTTATATTGTTTCAGGTATACAAAATGAGTAATATTTGTATATATTGCAAAATGATCACCACAATAAGTTTAGTTAACATCCATCACCATATATAGTTACAATCATTTTTTTCTTGTGATGAGAACTTTTAAGTTCAACTCTCTTAGCAACTTTCAAATATACAATATAGTATTATTAATTATAGTCACCATGATGTACATTACATCCCCAGGACTTACTTGTTTTATAACTGGAAGTCTGTGCAATTTGAACCCCTTCACTCCTGTTTCCTGCCCCCATTCCCTGCCTCTGGAAACCACCAATATCTTCTCTATATCTGTGGGCAGGTATGACTAGTTTTTGACTAGCATATCACTTGTTTCTGTACAAATAGTACTGAGATTTGAAAATAATTGATTCTCTAAGGTAAACACACTTGAAATCTTGTTCAAATATCTCAGGTACTCACAAGTACCTTTGATCTTCAAAGACAACGACACGTGTAAACATAATCTGAATTAGGGAATCTGAATGAGGTTTAAAATGATTTAGCATAATATGGGAAGTATGAAATTTCAGTCACAGCTATAACTTTTTACACTCAGAGAATTTGGGAAATTAATTCAAATAATGATACAACTAATAACAAGATTTGGAAGGCTAGTAGACACTGAAGGACCTTAAACCCATATCTAGATGCGTTTGATTTATTTCACTCTTTTTACTGAACACCTATGATGTGCTGGGCACTAGGAATCCAGTCAGAGACAAGAAGGCTGAGTGGATGGTTTTACTGCAAAGGAAAAGGGTGTTACTGAGATAGAATACCCCAAGGGAGGACCCTCTGTGATTAATCCCACTGTAGTTAGGGAAGTCTTCCTAGGCGAGGGAGTCGGGTGAGGGGTGTCATGGGTCAGGGAGGGTGAAAGCACAAAGAAGAGATGCGTGGAGGCCTCCAGAGACTGCCTGTTGGCAATGACCACAATTTAGTTTCAATGTGATGAACAAATATGTCAAACTACCATATCACTGAATCTCTTAAAAATAAATTCACATGTTCAATTTCCTTTACTACTAGGAAAAGGAAGTTAGACCTTTTCAGCATCCACATCCGTGGTTCCATCATTATTTTTCTAGGTAGTATGACCTCTCAACTCCATTTTTATACTGCAATCCAATATTTATTTATTTATTTATTTATTTATTTAATTTGTCAGGGAGAGAGAGAGGTAATTAGAGAGAGAAGCAGGCTTCCAGCTGAGCAGGAAGCCCGATGCGGGACTTGATCCCAGGACTCTGGGATTGTGACCTGAGCTGAAGGCAGACGTTTAACAGACTGAACCACCTAGGCATCCCACGGCAATCCAATAATGCCTATAGACCTTACAATCATCTCTTGATGTATCTTATCACTACAAATGTTATATGATGACCAAAAAAGAAAGTTTATGGAGCATGTATGGATTAAGATTAATATTACAGCATATTTAACTAGTATTTCTCAAGATCAAAATGAAAATAAAAGCAAACCTAAGGTGTTAAACGTCACTTGACAAATCATACATACAATTAACAACACCAGTGAACATTACCATGACACTGAAGAATATGCATTTACTTTCTAATAAACTCTCAGAGCATCCTTGAGATGGCAGCAGGATGGGCTAAAATATAGGAGAGTTATACACACAAATGAAATTCACAAAAAACTAGAAAGTAACAGTCTTCAAAGGAGTCCAAGTAATAAGATTTCCTGGTAGAAATCTTTTTCTTTGTTTGTTTTTGTTTTTAATAGAGAATACTGTATGTTTGGGGCACCTGAGTGGCTCAGTAGGTTGAGTCTGCCTTGGCTCAGGGTCCTGGGATTGAGTCCTACATTGGGTTCCTTGCTCAGTGAGGAGCCTGTTTCTTCCTCTGCCTGCCATTCCCCGCCTGCTTGTGCTATCAAGTGCTCTCTGACAAATAAATAAAATCTTTAAAAAAAAATAGAGAATACTGTATGTTTAATAAAGATGACAATTTGTCAAAATGTTTTCTGAAAGAAGAAATGACTGCTCAAACACGTTTTACATTAAGAACCATTTACATTTCTCCTCACCTGAGAATGTTATATACAGAACTCAAGTAAACAGGAAACAATAGACTTAAAGAAAAAAATGTCACTGAGATCAGAGAAGGAAAACCAAGTGAAGTATCTTTTCATTTTCTATCATTTCAAAGGTTGACAGTTCTATCACTATCAACAGTGACAAAGTGTGAAATACCCCGTAAACAACTTGTATTCAGGAAGTCCAAGGTTTTTGAGCAATGTTTCTTTTATTTTCCCACTAGTTAATGCATTTTCAAGTTTTTTGTGTCTAGCAACTGATTAAATCAAGACTATATTTTGCACAGAATATGCTGACAAGGGTGATTGTGATTGACACATAACCCCTTAAAAAGCAAACTATCTATTCTGAAACATAAAATAAGGTCAATTTGCTTGTTTACTATCCAGGAAGAATTCACGCAAATCTGTGGTGGTAGCGAAGAGGATTAATGGGTTAATAGGATTAAGGCAGTGACCCAAAGGAAACAAAGACAAGCAGAATTTTCTTTTCCCGTCTTCCTTCTTTCCTTTCCTCTTCTAAGGGCTAACTAACTAAAGAAGATTGGAGTAGGAACTGTAGTTTCCTGAAGAACATAATCTAGGTTTAATTTTTCTTTTCACTGAAGACATGCTTGGGAGAAACCAACCAATTTTGTTTACAGTTTAGTTTCATCTGTAAGCCTTACCTACTCCAGGCCAAAATGTGGCTAGTGTATATACCAGGAGAGGCTGGGCCATTTGAGTGTGGAGTCGAGAGGGCTTAGGATCCATGTAGGGCCATACATCATGGAAGCAACAAAATGCAGTAAAACATTCTTTGTGCTACAATAGAATGAACATGGGTTTCTATGGGGAGGCAGAGGATAGACTTCTTCATATTAATGAAGTCTCTTCTAAAACGTCTCTGTGAGAGGTCTTGATGGGCTGGTTCAACAATAACAAAAACAAAAAATGTTGTTTGAATGAATGCCAGTCCTTCTAGCTTCTTTGTTTTTTTTTTTTTTTTGACAGAGAGAGAGAGATCACAAGTAGACAGAGAGGCAGGCAGAGAGAAGAGGAAGCAGGCTCACCAGTGAGCAGAGAGCCCGATGCCGGGCTCGATCCCAGGACCCTGGGATCATGACCTGAGCCGAAGGCAGAGGCTTAACCCACTGAGCCACCCAGGTGCCCCCCTTCTAGCTTCTTTGGAAAAGTTGTTACTTTCTCTGTGCACTGAGAATGATTTTTACACTGATGTGTTTTTGTCTGTTGCTACAAAGAAATCCTCAACTACTAAAATATATCAGCTGTTTCATTTTTATCTTTGATTTTTGAGCACCAAACAGTACTTGACATCAGCAAGGAACACAACAGATGTTTCCTAAACTGATGAATAAAAATTTATTCCTATTTACCAGATACATTATAGAGAAATGTGTGACTTTTAAATAGCTAAATCAGTTCCAAGTAGGAATCTGGGAATGGTACAGATTTAAAATGAGGGCTTGGAAAAATGAAAGTTCTAAGGGGGGAGCATCTAGGCCCATGAATGTCTCCTGCATAGCACACAATAATTTGAGATGCCAGAGAGAAGATAGGAGTTTTGGATCTAAGATGTCTTAGATTTAAATCCTGGTGTTGCTACTTATTAGCTGTGTGACTGTGCACAAATTCCATCTATGACTCTGTTTCTATAAAATGGGAGTATTAACAGTAGCTAGAGGTACTCCACAGATCTCTTGTGAGAATGAAATTAATGAACTGATGTGTTCTCCATTCAGCTTTACACCTTCAAGGGCTCCGGGCATGAGGCTGTCAGTGCTGCTCCTGCCACTGTGAGTTTTATCTTCAGTCATTTCACATTAGTCATTGTCTACTGTGTGGCAAAGCCTACGGTTATTCAGTGTTATTTCCAAGGCCCATTTTCTTTCCAAGATTAACTAGAATTACAGGTTGGTAGAAGCAAATATTACTTTTCTGTTACCCACTCAATATGCTAATTTGCCTAACACTTTCTCTGCTACTGATACTTATTGTTTAATATTCTGCTAGGTCTTACTGCACTGGCCTACACTCTTAGTACACAGTCCTTTCAGTCTTCACTCCATAGAATAAATATGACTAACCCAATCTTCAGAGGAGGCTAAATAACAATCACTTCTATACCACTGGTCCATTCCAGGGCTGAAATATAAAGAATCTGGCTTTAAAGCTAGTCTCTTCTTTTTCCAAGATACCAGGCTACCTCCCTGGAACAAGAATGAGACTCACCACTTGTACACTGGCAAGAAAGCTCCTGCCATTATTCCTGGAGGAACCAAAGCATGAGAAGGGGAAGTGATACAAATTTACAGGAGTTGGTTAGCTACCCCACAGAATTAGATCAGACTAACAAGAATGCATGAAATTTAGGTGGGACTATAGGAGATTATGCTTCTTGTTCCTATCAAGTGCTGGGCAGTTTAACAAGCTGCAAAGGAGGGACTTTAAATTTAAGTTAAATTTAAATTTAATTGCACAAAGGTCGCTGGTGATAACAGATCATTTAGAGTCAACTTCTACACCTGCGCCTATAAGGTAGCCACAAGCATTTGTAGCTAATCAAATTTAAATAAAATAAAATAAACTTTAAAATGCAATTCCATAATTTGCATGAGCCACATTTCTAGTATTCCATGTGGCTATGCTTATCATAGTGGACAACACACTTCCATCACTGCAGAAAGTTCCATGGAGCTATCTAAAAATTCTGATTTTCAGGATAAACAATACCACATTCTACTCATCAGTAAATGCTTTTTGATCATTAATTGATTAGATTTGAAAGAGGCTACTATGCCCAGTGACTTCTAAGGCTAACTTCACAAACTTTAGGACTACCCATGTCCCCTACTGTGGACACTTACACCAGCACATGGGCACTAAATCTAAGTTGGTGACAAGACAATGTTAACGATTTTTGTTATGAATTTTTAAAAATAGCAAAATATCCTGCCCATCTTCTCAGTCATTTAAAGAGTGAATGGGCATTCTTTCTCCCCCATCAACATCAAATTTACTTGAAGAAAAATTTAAAGGGGTGCCTGGGTGGCTCAATCAGTTAAGCATCTGCCTTCGGGTCAGGTCATGATCCCAGGGTCCTGGGATTGAGCCCAGCATTGGGCTCCCTGCTCAGCAGACAGCCCGTTTTTCCCTCTCCCTCTGCGGCTTCCCCGGCTTATGCTCTCTCTCTCTCTCTCTCTCTCCCTGTGTGTGTGTGTGTGTGAAATAAAAAAATAAAATATTTTTTAAAAAAGGAAAATTTAAAAACAGAAGTCCTAGGAAACCTCTATAAACTGAAGAATTAAGCCAATTTCAGAAATAAGAGGTTTCAGGCTTATACTTTATTTTCAACATTTTTACTGTGTTCAAATGTCTTTCTTTCACATTCATATCCAAATTAGACTAAGAAACTGATAAAACCACTGCAGAACACTGACATTTATAATTGTGTGTACTATTTTTAAATTCCCAGAATACACTTTGTCTAATTCCCCTTTTATCCAAATAAACATAACATTGTGGAGCAGTTTATTTCTGTTTGAAAATGAATAGTAAATAACATTTAAGATGAATTCACAGAAGGGTATAAAATATGAGAATAAACTTCCTTTGTAAACCAGAAGTCTAGCTCTCTTGACAAATATAAGTCATTGATCTGATCATTTCCTTTTCAAGGCACAGGGCCACTGGAATGGCAATTTAAAGAAAGAAACACCATGTTTCCGGCAGTAGTTGTAAATTTTATTTTCAAGGCACAGATCCCACACTTTTATTTGGTAATGAAAATTCTGCCAGAACTTGGCAGGAAATACAAGGAGAACAAAACAGGAAGAAAAACATGGTTTGAAGTCACACTGACTTGGGTTTAAATTCTAGCTCTGCCACTTATTGCCTATTTTGTCTTAATCAAATTACATCAATTTCCAGACCTTTTTCATATGTAAAAAGGGGATCATACATACCTAATGATGTTACTGTGAGATTAGGTACGTATATACAAGCCACACGTGCAGATGACTTACGTATAATGCCTGGCACATAGACTAGCTATTCTTTAAAACAGGAGCTAATATTACTACATACTGGCTATTTCTAAAATCTCTAGAGGTTAACATAATTTTTACAATGAAAGATAGGCTATCTTAGAAAAATTAAGTTTTCTCTGGGTTGTTGTAGCAAATCCACTTCTATATACAACTGGATAATTAAAGGTCTTAGAAATGTTCATACAGTTTTACTCAAGAAAATCACTGTAAAGAATCTACACTAATGAAATAATCAGAGATGTGAAGAAGATTTATATATAAAAATATTAATTATACTCATTTAATATAAATAGATATAGCAAAGAATCTAAATTTCTAACAAAAAGTATTAAAAAAATCATGAAAAAGCTATATGAATGACAGCATTAAAATCCTAATTCAAAGAATACATTTAATAAAATTGTGGGTTATACCATTGCTGTTATTCCATTTAATTAGAAAAACAGACTTAGGCCTATAACAACTATGCGATCCCAAAATGGTAGGCCTGGATCTTACTAAGATAATGTTCTTAGAAAGACAAAGTGCTAAAATAATCTGCACCAAAAAATTAAGCAATTTGTCCCTAGATGAAAGGATTATATATGGGTAATGTTTTACGTTTTTCTTTGTATTATTGTGTCTTTTTGCTTCCCACAATAAAGGTGTATTTTTTAATATATATAAATAAACATTTAAATAAATATTTTCTTTAATAATAAATTGTGTCAAATCATTGGGTAAATTATGTAACAATCACTTCCTATTTGAGTAACTCTCAAATATGACCAAATTGACCCACCTACCTATGATTCAACATTTTCTTTTCCCCAGCGTCACAATTTTATAGCCCCCCCTCATTTTAGATTTGTGCTATGACAGTACCATCTCTCTACAGAGTTGGGTTTGTGACTCTAACACTCAAAAGGCTGATTATCACCTTTCAGCTACTTTGCTGCATTAAAACATGTTCCACTATTTTTTTGTGTCTTTTTCAGTTTCTTTCATGAGTGTTCTGTAGCTCCTTGAGTATAGATACTTTACCTCTTTTGTTAAGTTTATTCCCAGGTATCTTATGGTTCTTGGTGCTATAGTAAATGGAATCGATTCTCTAATTTCCCTTTCTATATTTTCATTGCTAGCGTATTAAAAAACTGATTTCTATACATTGATTTTGTATCCTGCCACATTACTGAATTGCTGTATGAGTTCTAGTAGTTTGAGGGTAAAGTCTTTTGGGTTTTCTATATAAAGTATCATGTCATCTGCGAAGAGGGAGAGTTTGACTTCTTCTTTGCCAGTTTGAATACCTCTTATTTCTTTTTGTTGTGTGATTACTGTTGCTGGGAGTTCTAGTACTATGTTGAACAACAGTGGCAAGAGTGGGCATCCTTGTGGTGTTCCTGATCTCAGCAGGAAGGCTGTCAGTTTTTCCCCACTGAGAATGATATTCTCTGTGGGTTTTTCATAGATAGAGTTTATGAAGTTGAGGAATGTTCCCTCTATCCCTATACTTTGAAGAGTTTTAATCAGGAACAGATGCTGTACAATAAAATAAAGATCTCACTCCATGCAGCGGAAGAAAGAGATAAAAATTATTCAGTAAATCTCTGGGCCCACAGCTCAACTGCCACAGAGAAAATTACAATTTGACACTTTTCATCACTTGATCGATTTAACAAAGCCTCCTATGCATCTCATAGTATCATCTCGTAGTATCAATAAGTCAACAGTATACACATTTTTGGAAACATCTAATACACCACTCCACATTTTTTCTAGGTGTAAAGTGTCTATTCAGAGCAGCAGGGTGGCACAGCACACAGAATATGAGTCTAGAGATTTGGGTTCAAGCATCGAGTTTTGTCCTATACAAGCAAAATGATCTGGATTATATCACCTAAACCAACAGAATCCATTTTGTCTTGTATGTGGGTATAGCAACATTTTTATTAGAGCATTTTAAGGAATAATGGATATGAAACTATTTGATACATTAAAATGCTTTATATAAAATACTGTTCTTCAAAGACCTTGGATTTATAAAAATTATTCTAGAAAATTTTCAAAATAGTATCTTTCTCATAACAAACCATTTACAACTATCATTTCAATACAATTTAATGTTATGTAAACAAAACAATGATACTTTTTAAACTACTGAAATTGAGAAATTTGGGGCGCCTCGGTGGCTCTGTTGGTTAAGCGTCTGCCTTTGGCTCAGGTCATGAGTTTAGGGTCCTGGGATTGAGGGATCTCCCACCCCTTCTTCCTCTGTGTGCCCCATCTCTCTCTCTAATAAATAAATAAAATCTTTTAAAAAAATAAATTGAGAAATCTTTGGTGTACCATTTTTAATCAGAAATATATACATTTCTAAACACACAGGTAACAAAGCCTACTTCAACTCTAGGATGTCAATAACCACAAACCTCAACTGTGGGAACCATTTTCAAAGAACAAAGAAACTTAGAAATAAAAAGATGAAGTGCCAATACCCGAGACAAGCAAAGGGTCAGAGGTGGTGACTCAGTTTTTACTTATGCTAATTTTTACTAGAGCTATCAGAAGAAGAAACTGGTTCAGGATAGGCTGAAGATTTACTGATTTTAAATGAGTAAACACAGTAGACTGTTGGTTTGTTATTTGGTTTGTTGTCTAGTTTTTAAATTCTAATTGAGAAGAAACACTGGTTAAAAAACTACTTTATCAATAAACATCATAGTAACTATTCACTTGATTAATTTAATAATTTGTAAATAGATTCAGATCATTAAAGATGAATAAAGGCAACAAGGTAACAACATACTTTAAAAGGTACAAAAAAGAATTCTAATAATGGTCACCATAAATAATGCAGGTCAGCTCGACAAAGCAGATAATGTTCATATATAAAAATGTTTTAATGGTTAAATCTTTTTTTCAACAATAAAACCTGAGATGGCACAAAATACAAGGAATAGACTATAGTATTTGAATAGTGTACTGAGAACAGAAAGGGGTAAAAGTAAGTGAAATGGTTTGAAAATTGTTTTTCTAAAATCCACGAAATGTTCCAAACTGAAATTTCAGTTGAAAATTTATGAAATTCAGAACAAAAGGATTCATGCTAAATGGCAATTAAAAAGAATTTAGGAAGACAATGATCACAGAAGAGCTGAAATTGACACTACTAAAATAAAAGAATCAGTAAAATAAGACCAAGAAATATTGTCCTCAAAAATACAAAGGCTCGGTTTAATTATTACCACAAATAGGCGAATACTAAGCTTAGTCTAGCTTCAAATGGAAAAAACCTCAGTTAAACTAGACAAATGTGCAACTCCAGTTGAAGGGCACTGCTTTAAATTATACAAGCAATAAAAACATTCTGGGATCAAAACTTTATTTTACAGAGGAAGCATAACTTCTCTTGAGTGGCACTGCTTATTTTCACAAAGAAATTAGAGCAAATAAGGACAGCAGAAACCTCACAATGTCACATAGCAACCAGAGCACAGCAAAACCATAGCAGGGTGTGTTATACGCTAATATCAAAATAACACCCCAAGGTGAGCTACAAACCTCCCATGAGAGAGACATTATACTAACCAGAGTCAGAAACATATATACAGTTTTTCACCCTTAGAAAGTAAGACTGTGCCCCTGCAAAAGAAAACTTTCTCTGAGATGCTAGAACTATCTGAATGCTGTAAGTCCTGGTAAGGATTAATCAGGGGGAAGGATGACACCACCCAAGCTTAGTTTCTCCTCTGTCTTGTTCCCATTACCTTGTACTAGACTTGGCCCCTCTCACATGTCCTCCTGAGAGCTGCCTGGCTCTGGCCTCAGATTGTAATGTGGCCCCCACAAATGTGGGTGTAGAACAGGGGCATGTTTGGGCAGCCATCACTTTCATGACAGACTCAACACATCCTGACACTCCCAGGTTATCACAGAGGATTCCTAACCATGCCCTATCTGAAGAAGTGTGGAGCCACAGAGAAATCAGTGTGCCATTATACTGTCAACTCTCCATTCCTGAAGCTTAGTCATATCAGCTTGAAACATAAACTTAGCTACAACCACCCACCTCTGCATCCACCCACACTTCCTTGTCTCCCCAGATTTGACATTGCCCGGCACTATGCTGAACCCTACAGGGGACAATCAGGACAAGCAGCAACTGGACTCGGCTCTCAAAAGATCATCGTGAAGAAGTTTCACTTCATAATTTAGATACCTTTTTTAAAATAGAACTTCAAGTCATTTTATACTATAGGCTAATCTGTGTCAAACTTACTATCTAAATCTTAAAGCGAATGACTTTTTCTTTTAAGATTTTATTTATTTGTATGTCAAAGAGAGGGAGCACAAGTAGGAGGAGCAGCAGGCTGAGGGAGAGGCAGACTCCCAGCTGAGCAAGGAGCCAGATGTGGGATCATGACCTGAGCTGAAGGTAGACACTTAACAGAGTAAGCCACGCACGCGTCCTTGTGAATGACTTTCTGCTTAACAAATACAAAATGGTCTTGTTTGTTAATATAAAGATAAAGCACATAAAGATTTGTTTTCATCAGTGATGGAGTCATTTTCTTTTATTCATAGGGTATTGATCATTTACTGCTCATTTCTTTCTGTACTCTATTTAGTGGGCTTCCTTGGGGGCAGGTAACGGCAAAGCTCTAGCTCCATCAGAGACAATGTCACAAAGTCAATGTGTGTGAGAGTGTAAGATAGAAACAGACCTATCTGAATAGAAGCCTTTTCCATATTCCATTTTTGTCTTTAAACATTTCTCATTTGCAAAGCAGATCTCCAAAGAAAATAATGTAAGAATTGAACTAGTGTTTATATCTGCTTTCACAAGTTTATTATTGATAATACCTACTAATTTAATTCTTGGCACCCTAAAACTTATATATACATAAAGATATATGTATGTTAAGGTTGTAAACTATCACTCTGAGGAGCTATATTATTTATACCTTAGTAAATATTTACAACAGTAAAGATTATCTAGGTTATCTTTGTCAAAATAAACCAAATAGGGGAGCCTGGGTGGCTCAGTGGGTTAAAGCCTCTGCCTTTGGCTCAGGTCATGCTCCCAGGGTCCTGGGATCGAGCCCCGCATCGGGCTCTCTGCTCAGCAGGGAGCCTGATTCCTCCTCTCTCTCTACCTGTTTCTCTGCTTACTTGTGATCTCTGTCTGTCAAATAAATAAATAAAATCTTAAAAAAAAAACAAATAGATTATTGATATTATATTCTAAATAGTCCATAGCATCCTCTCAGGAAAACCAAATAATATCCAGGTATTTTATAATATTTCAAAGTTTAAACTATTTCTTTTTTTTTGTTTTTAAAGATTTTATTTATTTGACAGAGAGAGTGAGAGAGCACAAGCAGGGGGAGCAGCAGAAGGAGAAGGAGAAGCAGGCCCTGAGCAGGGAGCCTGATGCAGAACTTGATTCCAGCACCCTGGGATCATGACCTGAGCTGAAGGCAGATGCTTAACCATCTAAGCCAGCTAGGTGCCCCTAGACTATTTCAATTAAATTGTCCCCCAGGGCATTTACCAAGCACTGATTATATACAAGAAATTACTTAGTATACCAACAGACACAAATAACAATAGGATTAGCTTGATAAAGAGTTTAGTCTATTAGGAGAGGGAAAGCATAATAATGTATACTGTTATTATGTTTATCATCATGTTTAATAATTATGTTTATTATTACAATGATTTGCATTTTATACATTAATTAAATGAGCACTTTATAAATTAATTCTCCTTAAACGACCTCATATGATTCTTATAATTATTCTGGGAAGCAAGTTAGCTATACAGAATTATCTTCATTTTAGAGGTAAAGACTGCATGATTTGCATAGCAGATCAGCAAAAAGGCCAAGACTAACATCAGGGCTCCAGTCTCCTAAGTTGGTAGTGATGGTACTATGGCATGACTGAGCTTATGAAGACAAATAAAGGGGACCAACTGCAGCTAACAATTCATGCTTCCTATATGCCCGACACCTTCCAGCTCATTAAGTCCTGTGCACCTCATAGAAGATCCTTTGATGCAAAAAGAAGTGCAGTAATTCCCTAAAAGTACACAGCTAATAAGCGGTGGACCAACATTTAAATAGAGGCAGCCTGATTTGACAACCCATGACCTTATCATCGCTCTTTTTAAAAATGATTTATTTATTTTAGAAAGAGTGTGCACATGTGTCTGAGTCAGGGGGAGGAGGAGAGAGAGAATCCTCAAGCAGACTCCCCATTGAGTGCAGAGTCTGAGATGGGTTTATCCCAGGACCTCGAGATCATGACCTGAGCCAAAATCAAGAGTCAGCTGCCCAACCCATTAACCAGCTTGGGTGCCTCTTTAATCTTTACTCTTATTGGCATTTATATGTCTTCTTTGTAGAAACATCCGTTTATACTCTTTGCCTTAAGAAATGGATTGTCTTTTTTATTATTGAGTTGTAAGAACGCTTTATATACTCTAAACACAAGTCACTTATCAGCTATAATTTGCAAATATTGCCTCCCATCTGTAGGTTCACTTTCTTTTTTCTTCTAGCTTTACTGAGGTATAAATGACAAATAACAATTGCGTATATTTGAAGTGTACAACCTGATGTTCTTATATACGAACACACTGTGAAATGATTACCACAGTCAAGCTAATTAGCATATCCATCACCATGCATAATTACCTTTCTTTTTTTTTGGTGATGAGAACACTCAAGATTTACTCATTTCAAATATACAATATAGTATTATTAATTGTAGTCACCATGTTGTGGATCAAGTTTCCAGAACTTATTCTTCTTACAGTTCAAAGTTTGACTCCTTTGACCAACACCTACCCATTCCCCTGACCCCTAGGCTCCTGGTAACCACTCTTCTACTCTGTTTTTCATGAGTTTGACATTTTTAGATTCTACATGTAAGTGAGATCATACAGTACTTATCTTTTTGTGTGTCTACCTTATTTCACTTAGCATAATGTACTTTTCACTTTGATAGTATCTTTTGAATCATAAAATTTCTTAATTTAGATGATATGCAATTTATCTTTCGTTGTTTATGCTTTTAGTGACATATCTAAGAATCTATTACCAAATCCAAATTATGAAGATATAGTTCTATCTTTTCTCCTAAGATTTTTATACTTTGGCTCTTACATTTAGGTCTTTGATTTACACTGAGTTACTTTTATGTGGTGTCAGGTGAGCATCCAACTTCATTATTTTGCATGTGGGTATCCAGCAGTACATTTGTTGAAAAGACTATTCTTTCTCCATTCTTTCTCCTTAGTGCCCTTGACAAAAATCAACTGACCATAGGTACATGGGTTTATTTTTGGGTTTTTTAATCTATTCCACTGGTCTATGTTTATCCTTATGACAGTAACAAACTTTCTTTATTACTACAGCTTTGTATTAAGTTTTAAAATTGGGAAGCATGAGTCTTCCAACTTTGTTCATCTTTTTCAAGACTGTTTTGGGTATTCTGGGTCCTGTGAGTATACATATGAATTTCAGGATTGGCTGATTTCTATAAAGAAGCCAGCTGAGATTCTGATAGGTATTGTATCAAATCTATCAGTTTGGTGAGTATTGCCATCTTAACAATATTAATTTCTCTCAACAATATTTTATAGTTTTCAGAGCATAAATACTGTACTTTTGTTATATTCGTAAAAATTTTATTTTTTATGCTATCATAAACAGAATTGTTTCTTAATTTCATTTTCAGATTGTTCACTGCAAGTGTACAGAAGTATAACTGATTTTTTTTAAAAGATTTTATTTATTTATTTGTCAGAAAGAGAGATAGAGAAAGCACACAAGCAGGCAGAGAGGCAGGCAGAGGCGGAGAGAGAGGCAGGTTCCCCGCTGAGCAAGGAGCCCGACACAGGATTCGATCCCAGGACCCTAGGATCATGACCCAAGCCGAAGGCAGCGGCTCAACCCACTGAGCCACCCAGGCATCCCAGTATAACTGATTTTAATTGACTGATTTTTTTCTGCAAACTTGCTGAACTTATTTATTACGTCTAATGGCCTCTTAGTGAGTTCTTTAGTGTTTTCCACATTTAAGATCATGTCATCTATAAAAAGTGATAGTTTTATTTCTTCTTTTCCAATCCGGATACTTTTTATTTCCTCTTAATGCCTGATTGCCTTAGGTAGAAATTCCAGTAAACTGTTCAGTAGATGTGGTAAAAGCAGATTTCCTATTCTTATTTCCGATTTTAAAGGGAAACCATTCAATCTTTCATTATTAAATATAATGTTAGCTGGGGGTGTTTTGTACATGCCCACTATTGGGTTGAGAAACTTTCCTTCCACTTCTAGTTTGTTTAATGTTTTGTAAAAAGGTGTTGGATTTTGTCAAATGCTTTTTCTGCATCTCTTGAGATAATCATGCTATCATTATTCTCAAATTGCCTCTACTGGAAATACACATCATTCCTGGTGGGAAGTTATTAGTTAAGAAAGATACAAATAACCTTGTATATAAATTGAAGAAGAGCTTATTTTCAGCTGAAGAGACCAGGACAAGGTTAGAATCAAATTTTAAAAATAGTTTAAGATTTGTTATTTTCCATAGTAACAGTTATCTGTGACATTAATATCAATAGATAGTTTTAAAAAATAGCTTTATTTAGATATAACTCACATATACAATTCACCCGAGGTATAACGTTCAGGAGTTTTTAGGATAAAACATTATTAATTTAAAAATTGTGAATAATATGTATAACATAATACTTGCCATGTTAAACATTTCAAGTGTAAAATTCACTGGCGTTAATCATATTTATAAGATTGTGTAACTATCACTACTATTTCCAAAATTTTTCATCACCCTAAACAGAAACTCTATGTCCATTAAACAATAACTCCCCATTTCCCTTAGTCCTAACCCATGTGTTAACTTCTTTTATCTGAGTCTATGAATTTGCTTATTCCAGGTATCTTATATACAAGGAATCATACAATATGTGTCCTTTTGTTTCTGACTTATTTCATTTCACATAAGGTTTTCAAGGTTCACATCCATTTTGTAGCATATATTTGAACTTCCATCCTCCCCCCTCTTTTTTTAAAGATTATTTATTTTTGAGAGAGAGGGACAGAGAGAGCACAAACAAGCATGCAGGGGGATGGGCAGAGGGAGAGAGAAACCCAAGCAGACTCCATATCAAGTCTGGAGCCTGACATGGGGCCCAACCCCATTACCCCAAGACCATGACCTGAAGCGAAACCAAGAGTTGGATGCCCAACTGACTGTACCACCCAGGCATCCAAACGTCATTCCTTTTCATGGCTAAATAATATTCCATGGTGGGTACATATTACTCTTATTACTCTATTCATCTGTTGATGGACACTTAGTTTTTCCATCTTTTGACTATGGTGAATAATGATGCTATGAACATTGGTATGTTTGATTCCCTGCTTTCCATTCCTTTGAACATATACCTAAGAGAGGAATTGCTGAATCACATGGTAATTCTCTAATTAGCTTTTTGAAGAATTGTCAAAATGTTCTGCATAGCAGCTGCACCATTTTACAATCCCACCAACACTTCACAAAGGTTCCAATTTCTCAACATCCTCAACATTTGTTATTTTCCATTTCTTCCATAATAACCATCTCGAAGTGTATAAGGTAGTATCTCATTGTGGTTTTGATCTGGAATTTTCCTAATGACTAATGATGTTAACTATCTTTCCATATGCTTAGCTGTCATTTGTATATCTTGTATATATGGAGAAATGCCTATTCAAATCCTTTGCCCATTTTGAATTGGTTTTGTTGTTGTGGTTGTTAAGTTGTAGGAGTTCTTCATATATTCCAGAGATTAATCCCTTAGCAGATAAATGATTAACAATTTTTTTTCTTCCATCCTGTGGATTGTCTTTTCATTCTTGCAGGAGTATTCCTTTGATACACAATAATTTTAATTTTGATGGAATCTAATTCATTTATTTTTTTTCTTTGTTGCTTTGCTTTTTTAAATGCCCAATCTGATGATTTCTATCTTTTAATAGTTGATTTCATCCATTTACATTTAATGTGATTCTGATAAAGAAGGATTCATTTCTAGCATTTATCTATTTTTCCCTTATGATGTATCTATTTTTTATTCTCCCAATTCCTCCACTATTGCTTTTAAATAGTTTTTTTTTAATAGTATACCATTTTAATTCTCTTTTTTTCCTTCTCTGGAAAAAGAAATCAATAAGGAAATATTGGCTATAATCCACACATTAGACCAGATAGACATAACGGAAATATATACAGAATATTCCATCCAAAAGCATTAGAATACACATTCTTCTCTAACATACATGGAACTTTCACCTGATAGATCATATGTTAGGCCACAAAAAAGTCTTAATATATTTATGAAGACTGAAACCAAATCAAGCATCTTTTCTGAGCACAACGATATGAAACTAGAAATTAATTATAAGAAGAAAATTTTAAAAAATCAAGTATGTGGAGATTAGACAATATGCTATCACAGAATACAAATGGTTGTAAGATACTATTAAAAATAATTATATGTCAGGTGGTATCTCATTGTGGTTTTGATTTGTGTTTCCCTGATGATGACTGATGTTGAGCATTTCTCATGTGTCTGTTGGCCATATGTATGTCTTCTTTGGAGAAATATCTGTTCATGTCTTCTACCCTTTTCCTGAATATTTATTTTTTGGGGGAATGCTGAGTGTGATAAGGTCTTTATAGATTTTGGATCTAATCCCTTTATCTGGTAAGACATTTGCAAATATCTTCTCCCATTCTGTAGGTTGCCTTTTAGTTGTGTTGACTGTTTAAATAAAAAATGTTTAAAAAAGAAAAAATAATTACCTGTCAACAAATTGGACAATTTATAAGAAACGGATCATTTCCTAGACACATGCAACCTACAAAGACTGAACCATAAGGGACTAAGGTAATCAGAACAAACCAATTAATAGTATGTAGACTGAATCAGTAATCAAAACCCTCCCAACAAACAAAAGTCCAGGACCAGACAGCTTAACTGGAGAATTTTACCAAACATCCAAAGACAAATTAATACCAAGTGTTCTCAAACTCTTCCAAAAATTAGAAGAGGAGGAAACACTTCCAATTTTTTTTTTAATAAGGCTAACATTACCTTGATACCACAACCAGACAAAGATACCATAAGAAAAGAAATTTCAGCCCATTACCCCGATGAACATAAATGCAAAACTCCTCAACAAAATATTAGCAAACTGTATGTAATAATACATTAAAAGGATCATACACCATGATGAAATGGGATTTATTCTAGGGATGCAAAGATGGTTTAATGCTTACAAATCAATTAATATGACAAACAACATTACCAGAATGAAGGATAAAAATCATAATTATCTCAATAGATGCAGAAAAGGCATTTGACAAAGTTCAACATCAATTTATGATAAAAACTCTCAACAAACCATGAATGTGCCTTAACATAATAAGGGTCATCTATGACAAACCCACAGCTAACATGATACTGAACAGTAAAAAGCTGAACACTTTTCCTCTAGGGTCAGGGACAAGATAAGGATGTCCATGCTTGCCTTTCATTCAATGTAGCACTGGAAGTCCTAGCCAGAGTAATTAGGTAAGATAAAGAAATAAAAGTCATCCAACTGGAAAGGAAGAAGTACCTGTTTATAGGTAACATGATAATATTTATAGGAAACACTAAAGACACCACCAAAAAAGCTGTTAGAACTAAGAAATGAGGAGTGCCTGAGTGGCTCAGTCAGTTAAGCATCTGCCTTCACCTTAGGTCATGATCTCAGGGTTCTGGGTTCTGGGATGAGCCTGCGTGTGCGTGTACTCCCTCTCTCTCTTTCTCTCTCATTAATAAATTTAAAAAAAAAAAGAATTAAGAAATGAATTCAGTTAAGTTGCCAAAGTCAACATTCAAAAATCAATTACTTTCTATACATTAACCACAGTCAGAGAAATTAAGAAAACAATCTCATTTACAATTGCATCAGAAAGAATAAAATACCTAGGAAAAAAATTTACCAAGGAGGTGAAAGATTTCTGTCCTGTAAACTAGAAGACACTAATGGAAGAAACTGAGAAGACACAAGTAAATGAAAAGATAGCCCACACTCATAGATTGGTAGAATTAATACTGTTAAAATGGCCATACTACTCAAAGCAATTCAGTTTAATCCCTACCAAAATTTCAATGACATTTTTCACAGAAATAGAAAAATCCTAAAATATGAATGAAACCACAGAAGACGCCAAATAGCTAAAGCAATCTTGAGAAAGAAGAACACAGCTGGAGGCAGCATGCTCCCTGATTTTGAACGGTATTACAATGCCAGAGTTATCAAAACAGTATGGTATTGGCTAAAAACAGACAGATCAAATGAACAGATAGAGAACCCTCCTCCCCAAACTCCCTTCACAAATATGGTCATTTAACTTGTGGCAAAGAAGCCAAGAATATACAATGAGGAAAGAAAACTCTGTTTAATAAATGGTGCTGGGAAAACTGCACAGCCACATGAAAAAGAATGAAATAGGACCACTATCTTACACTACATACAAAATCAATTAAAATAATTAAAGATTTAAACATAAGGCTTGAAACCATAAGCTTCCTACAAGAAAACATAAGTGGTAAGTATGTTGACATTGGTCTTGGTGATATTTTGGATTTGATATCAAAAGCAAAGGCAATAAAAGCAAAAATATACAAATGCACTACCTCAAACTAAAAAGCTTCTGCACAGCAAAGGAAACCAACAAGAAAGTCAAAAGGCAACCTACAGAATGGGAAAAAAATCTGTAAAATCATATATCCAATAAAGGGTTAATATGCAAATATACAAATAACTCATGTAACTTGATAGCAAACTAATAATCCAATAAAAAATGGGCAGAGGATTTGAACTGACATTTTTTCAAAGAAGACATACAGATGGCCAACAAGTATATGAAAAGATTTCAATATCACTAGTCATCAGGGAAATGCAAATCAAAATCACAATGAGATTATAACCTCACACCTGTTAGAATAGCTAGTATCAAAAGACAACAAATAACAAGTATTGGCAAGGATGTGGAGAAAAGGGAACTCTCATGCACTGTTTTAGTGGAAATGTAAATTCGTGAAGCCACTACAGAAAACAACAGTATGGAGATTTCTCAAAAAATTTAAAAAAGAAATACCATACTACCCAGCATTTGTACTTGTGGGTATTTATCTGAAGAACAAAAACACTGCCTCGAAAAGATGTATATAGCATTATTTACATTAGCCAAGATATGGAAACAACCTAAGTGACCACTGATAGATCAGTACATAAATGAAATGAATAAAACGTGGTATGTATAGTATTTTATTTATTCAATATTAAGCATATTATACATACACATACAATGAAATATTATTTGGTAATAAAAAATATTGCCGTTTGTGACCAAATAGATGGAACTTGAAGGCATTATAATAAGTGAAATAAGTCAAAGAAAGACAAACACCATATGATTTCATTTATATATGGAATCTTAAAAAAAGAAATATTGAGCTCATAGATACAGAGAACAGACTGGCAACTGTCAAAGGTGGCAGTGAAGGGAGAGTGAAATGGGTGACTGTGGCCAAAGGTACAAACTTCCAATTATAAAATAAAAAACCATAGAGGTATTATGTATAACATGGTATTATGTATAACTGTATTACATATTTGAAGGTTCTCATTATTAGAAAAATAAATTGTAACTATGTGATAGATGTTAACTAGACTTACTGTGGTGATCATTGCACCATATACACAAATATCAAATCATTATGTTGTGTATCTGAAACTAATACAATGTTATACATCAATTATATTGCAATACAAAACTTCAACAGAAATAACATTTTTATTTTATTTACAATTTAAATATTTAAATAGTAATATTTTAAAATGTTTCTAAAAGACTAGAATGACACAACAAAGTTCTTTATTTTCACTTTTAAAAAGTAAATAAACATTATTTCCTTAGACATACTTGAGGAACTTGGTGTAAGCATTACTCTATATTCTAACTTGAAGTAATTTCGTCTTATTGCCCAAAGTATGCAAGTCACCTGAAGAGCGAAATAGATTTGGACATTCAATTTCTTTTACACAAAGGTAATAAACCCAAAATAAATCTGTACCCCATTTTACTTAATATTCCAACTATTAAGAAAAACTGCTAAATAAATAAAGAGCTTAAGTTGAACAAGGAAATATTTAGAAATTAATTTGAGAAACGATCAAATAATATATTCATTATATGTGTGAAACTATTTTAAGAAGTCTGTATTTAAGAAAAGCATATGTATACAATGAATTATGAAAATCTACTTAACTACCAAATTCTATAGCAAGTAAATATTTGAATGTGATTTCTTTTTTTTTTCTTCAGATTTTATTTATGTATTTGAGAGAAAGAGAGCTTGTCTGCAAGACAGAGAGGGAAAGAGAGAGCACAAGCAGGGGGAGGGAAAGAGAGAGCACAAGCAGGGGAGGATCAGAGGAGGAAGCAAACTTCCTGCTGAGCAAGCAGTCCAATGCAGGCTTAATCCTAGGGATCATGACCTGAACTGAAGGCAGACACTTAACCTACTGAGCCACCCAGGTGCCCCTTAAATGTGATTTCTTAAAAGGGTGAAATGGTCCTTAAGTCTTAGAAGAATTAGATTTAAGTTCCTTTTCACACTTTGAAGATTTTTCTACACCAAAAGATAGCAAACTTAGACTTAACAGGAAAGTAATCAGGTAGCTGGAAGAATAGTCAGAGATCATGTTAAATAGCTATTTCCTCTCTCTTACTTCCAACCAGAGCAACTAATAAATTTCCAAACACAGTAATTGCCCAAAAGTGCAATTCCTATTGAAATGCCTAGTAGATTAATTTAGAGACAGTGAGCTTTTTCAGGAATGTTATTAGAAAACTGATACATTCAATATAAAGATTTGGGTCTTCTCAGATCCTAAATCTTATTTTCTCATACAGCTACCACCTAGACTACCCTCAGCATGTGACTGTCCTGATTTATTGTGTACAGAGAGGAGCCCAAAGGTCATATAGAGACCCAAAGCAGAATAACAAGTGGTGTGTTCTAGTAGAATGAGAAAGACTTGAGCTTAAGAAGGCCTATGTGATCTGGACCCCCCTCTTCCTGGGCTTTTGTGAGAATTTAATGTGAGAATTTATAATAACATGTATAAAAGAACAAAACACATAGTGGTCCTTGATGAGGATGACTTATTTCTTTCCTTCACTGATGAAAATGACATACCAGTACTGTTTCTAATTAGCTCAATAATTCTAAGCATCAGGAAGCACGTTTGCTAAAAACAGAAACAAAAACCAATAACAAAATAAAAAACAACAAAAAAAAACCCCTGTCACAAATCCAGAGAGTATTGAGAAATTCTCTTTAGACTGCAGTTAGAAACTTTCCCGATAAAATGTACAAAGACTAGATCTGAAGTGCATTCAGACAGGATGGTCAGAGCATAGCTAGAGGGATGGTTTAAAAGAGGTGGAAGATTGTTCTGGGTAGCAGAGACATTTTAACAATATTTATTCTTCCAATCCATGAGCATGGAATGTTTTTCCATTTTTCTATGTCTCCTTCCACTTCCTTCTTAAGTGTTCTATAGTTTTCAGAGTACAGATCTTTTGCCTCTTTGGTTAGGTTTATTCCTAGGTATCTTACAGTTTTTGGTTCAATTAATCCCTATGAAAATACCATCAAAGTTTTTCACAGAAATAGAACAAATAATCCTAAATTTTGTATGGAACAAGAGAAGACCCCAAATAGCCAGAGGAAAGTTGAAAAAGAAAACCAAAGCTGGTGGCATCACAATTCCAGACTTCAAGTTATATTACAAAGCTGTAATCATCAAGACAATATGGTACTGGCACAGAAACAGACACACAGATCAATGGAACAGAACAGAGAGCCCAGAAATGGACCCTCAACTCTATGGTCAACTAGTATTCAACAAAGCAGGAAAGAATATCCACTGGATGGGATGGGCAGGAGGTGGGCAGACACTGGGGAAAGATAAGAGGAGGAACTGTCACACAGACAGGGTGAGGAACTTGCCAGATGGAGATGGGGTTGAGGGACATACAGGAGAGACAGGGATGAGGCAGTGAAGGAGCAGGGGTGAGGCAGGAATGATCACTGCAACCAGGATGCAAGGTGGAAAAAGCCAACAAATCTAAAAATTAGTTGGTTAGGAATTTACTATGGAGTAACTGATCTCAGAAGCAAAGTGCAACTGAAGATCAACTGCCATGGGCTGGGAACAGAATGTAAAATCTGCCCATGGAAAGAGAGGCTGCTTCTTGATTTTTCAAGTTACAAAGGGAAGGAGAGTTATGAGGCACAACTTGAGGCAATATGGCTCACAGTTAGGTGACAGAGGGAAGGGATCAAGGTAAGTGATGGAGTAAGGCACTGAGGAGGTTTGAGGATTAAATGTCAGGATGCTAGAGTAATTCTGCCTGGCTGCATGTGGAAACTCCAAAATAAATATAATACTTGAAAATACTTGAAACACTGATATGCTGCCATGCCAACACTTCATAGACCCTGGTACTATAACCAGGGTGCATACCAGGAGTTTGATTTGAATGTATATCATGTTCAAGCCATGATTAAATTCATAGCAAAGATCTTATGAAGGACCGGTTCCATGCCAGGCATTCTGCATGATTTACCTCAGTGAACCATTATGCCCATCCTACAGAAGAGGTACTGTTAGTATCACAAATTTAAAGTTGAGAAAACTGAAGTAGAGACAGATTAGTTTCCCAAGATTACAAAACCAGGACAGAGAAGCTGGGCTTGAACTTACTCTGCGTTCAGCAATCCAACCCTACACCTAGAAAGGACACTTCCAGGCACAATAGAATTGACTCAGTTTCATTTTACAGTGGAGTCTAAAGGGACTGTTTGAAGTGAAATGCTCATTTCTTTGGAGAAAAACACATACAGGTACTAACTCTTAAAGTGGTAAAGTGTGGGAATCACTGTGGATGTAAGAATGGATAGAGGACCCCAAGATAAATATAAAGGGAGAAGAGGAAAGCAGTGAGAAAAAAATAACTCCTTTCTGATTATGAAAGTCATGCAATAGCCATTATAGATAAATTGGGAAAATCAGAAAAGTAGAAAGAAGAAAAAAAAATCATTAATAAGTCACCAGCCATAATGAACATATTGGTGTAATGCTGTAACTTTGGTGTAATATGTAAAAGCAATTACACTGGGCTTCTTGGACTTTTGTCCCTGAGCAAACAAAAAAGATGTGCGGCAAACTGCCTAAATAGTCTGAACTTCTGGGTGAAAACTGGAAGGCTTCTCAGGGAACTGAGAATCCCAAAGGAACTGCTAGATGTTAGAGGACAGCTGCATGTTGGATGAGAGGAAAAAACCATACTTAGTTGTCTGGCACCTAAAGACCACAGAAGAGAACCTAAGTGGCTAACTTGAGGACCTCTAGAAAAGATGCTACACTCAAAGAATCTGTACAACCAGTAGGAAGAAGTCTTCTCCTGGACCCACCAGTACTATGTGGGAAAAGACATATCTGGAAAGAACAGTCAAAACTGCAAGAACGTTCCACAAGGTAAAAGGACAGCAATTCCTATCAGGAGAGTTGGGTAAGTGTCAAGTTTCACACTGACACTTGCATTTTATAGTTTCAGAAGGAGTTAATACCAGAGAATACTATGAAATGTCTAGTTCAGCCAAAAAAATGACCACTTTTGATAAGATCACCTGAAATTTTAATCAGGTATGGGCTATCAAGATAACATAAGCAAGGAAATTTTACCACTTTAATCTGTGTCTATTTTCCCTAAAGGGAATAAGCATTTTGCTTTTATTTTACTTTATTTATTAATTTTTTTTTTTTTAAAGAATTTACCCATTTATTTGAGATAGAGGGAGAGTAAGAGAGAGAGTACATGCAGGGAGAGCAGCAGGCAGAGGGAGAAGCAGACTTCCCGAGAGTGGGAAGCCCGATTCGGGGCTTGATCCCAGGACTCTGGGATCATGACCTGAGCCAAAGGCAGATGCTCAACAACTGAACCACTCCGGCACCCTGCCTTTTGCTGTTAAATAGGTAAAACATTGCATTAAATGTTATTCTTATCAGAAGGTGGTCATTCACAGGTTACATACAAGTAAAATCAACAATCAAAGTTTCTGTTTGTGTTCGGTAAAGTTAACCTGATCTGAAAGAGAAAACTTGAATTTGGGTCACAGAAGAAACAACATGCTACCACATGGAGTCTTTCCTACCAAGACTTCTTTCACTATTTATTTCAGTTAATTTCTTCACAAGGAGAGTAAGAGCTTGTGAATATGGCATCACATGCTGCTGCCCCTCATCCTCATCTGTATACCCATTCCAGTAAGCAAAGAGGATGCGTCTGTGACAACCTTAACTGCATCTTGTGCCCGCTCAACTACCACTGCATAAAAACTACCCCCCCACCCCAGTTGTCAGTACCATCATGTACAATTGTTTTTTTATGCTGTCATGGACATTTTATAGATGGGAAAAGAGAGGCATAAATGACCAGGTGACTGGGCTATGCAAAGCATCTGTTTCCAGTGGAATGTATGTGTGTAAGTTAAGTGAGAAAACCACACCTATGCAGGATGCCATTGCTTTTTAAAACTACAACCTGCAGTTTTAGCCACATGGCACACTAGAATATACGTACAAATAATTACATGAAACAAATTTGTTCAGTACTGAATTGCTATTATTCCAAAAGCTATGTAACTTAAAAAGGTCCACTATTTATAAGTGATTTTTTCACCTCTTTACACCTAAAGTTTATCTTCCTTTTGTGATAAATGGCTAATTATTTGAAGGAACATTCCATGATAAAGCAGTGAAAAACCAGAGAAATAAGTAAGAACAAACGTTCTTCAAAGACGAAAACAAACCACGTCACCAGCAACCACAAAGGACATTAAAGTGTACGAATAAGGGTAAGTGTCAGATACTGCTCAAGATAAAACAATGCATATTTCGCTGGATTGTTACAATGTTAATGTGGGATTCAGACTCTTCCTCATGTTTTAAAAACAGCAAAATTTGTTACTTATCCAGAACTGAGTTTTGTAAAGACAACAGTCATCCACAGGATCCGAGTGTAACCCTAACTTGCCCACTATTTACTGGTATCTTACTGGAATAAAGACATTGCAGGACTTTTCCTCTTTGGGAGAAAAATAATTTGTGTTCAGTTGGAGCTATGTAAAAACTCAAGACACACTATTTACATTTGTATGCTATAAAAATTTATATCAAAGTTAAAAAAAGCTGTATCTGTTTTAAGAATATTAGAGCCGCACACAGCACAGTACTTTTCTGCAACAGAAGCATAACATTATAAAACTGGTTCCTTAATCAATTATAGAACTGACAAGTTTGGTACATATATAAGGAGATCATAGGTGTCTTTGGTAATACACCACAGATTAATCAGCTTCAAACTGAGATGAACCTATGCAAAATGTTGACCAATAGCATAAATTAAGAACTTAAAAGGTAGTCATATAGTGGAGCATTAAGGCTATCTAGGAAGAGTTAAGCCAATACTGGTTTCTGCTCTCCCATTATTTGCAATTTGATATAGTAGAATGATGCAGGATAAGATACTTTAAACAATGAGAAATATATACATTGAATACTGTTTCTGACTTGCATCCAGTTTAGGAAATAACCCAACATGTGTACAGATAGCACAAAAGACATTATCCTTTGCTCTCTACCATTCATAATCTCTCCGCAACTGCCCTTTTTGTTACCAATTCAGTTCAGAGATCAGTGGCTGGCCTGTTCTAAGAAGGCATAAAGGCTTACATTTGTTCAGGTGTTCAGGGATGTTTTTCCCACTTATTAAGACATTTCTGCCCCCCCCAAATACCTAGAGTTCTCTTCTTTTCCCCATCCCTCTCATTCTCCTCATTTAGGGGGACATATGTCCATAGTATCTGAACTGGATTAAAAATTCTTTTTCTCAGAGAAACAATGTTATAAATGTGGTTAAGGAGAGACAAAGTTTTTGTTATCTGTAAAATGTTAGAATACATTAGTGTGAAACAGACTTTTGGGAGCTAACCTGGGAATGGAACCATAATTTCTATTGCTGTTCTTTGGGCAAATGCAGTCTGAGTTCTAAGACAAGTTTTGGGAAACAACCCATTCATACTTTATGGGGGTGTAAACTGGGGTCAGAAAGTAAAAAGTATACAAGGTAGAGACATACAAACACTCTAATTTAAACTTACTAATTCTATTCCTACCACCAAATTACCTGTGACAATTTTTAGTCTTAAATATTCACCTACAGGTTTAAATTATAACATGTAGTTTGGGCATTATTTGTTTGTATGTATGCACAGAATTTCATTCTCCCAAATAATGTGAAGGCCAGATATGTTACTATAATACACATGTGTATCAGAAAACAAATAGCAGGAATTTTTCAGCACAAACATCTAGGCCCCAGATGACAGTTCTGGCTTGGGAGGTACGGCTCACCCTGCAGTTAGAGGAGATCATATACATTATATCCCCTGGAGAATAAGGCCAGTGAGTAGGCGGAGTGGGTGGAGGCAAGATGGGAATCAGCGTGGGACAATCCTAAGGGCAAGCTAAACCAGTGATTCAGAGAAACAGCCCCCTTCCCCGTTCTCCAAGAGCCCATCTGAGGTCAACCTGTCTTCAGATCACAGTTGCGGCTCTACACATGAGGTTACTAGGCTTGAGGGTTAGTTTTCATTAGCTGTCTTTTCTTTAGCCCTGCAGAGATAGAAAATTGTCCCTGACCAACAATAGATAATGTAAAAGGAGTGCGTATGGTCTTCAGGAGCTTTAGGAAATGGGCACCTATGTTACATAAAAACTCATTAACATGCCAGAGCCATGTCTACTTGTCTAAGAATTTTGCTTCTATTATTTTATTCAGTTCTCATAACAACCTTGTCAGGAAGACAGGGTACTGTTAAGATTCTTTCTTAATAGATGAGAACTAATCATAATTGTTTTGTTGTTAGTAACAGTGTGATGTTCTTCTCATGCTACAGTGATTTTTACCAAATGTAGTAAAAACTTACATACACTGAATGCCTTGAATACCCAATCCCTCAAGAGAGGAGACAAACTAGGGGCGCCTGGGTGGCTCAGTCTGTTGAGCATCCGACTCTTGATTTTGGCTCAGGTCATGATCTCAGGTTTATGAGACTAAGCCCCCCACTGGGGCTCTGCAATCAGCAGGGGTCTGCTTCTCTCCCTTTCCCCCTGTGCCTGCTCAAATAAATAAATAAATCTAAAAAAGAATACAAATTACCAATATTAGAAATGAAATAAGGCATATCCCTGCAGACTCTGCAGAAGACATAAAAAAGATAAGGGAACACTACAAACAACTCTACACAAATTTGACACATTAGATGAAATGAACCAATTCCTTGAAAAAATACAAACTACCACAACTCATACACTATGAAATAACTCCTACCATTCATATGATATCTGATGTTTTTCAGATTTATCTCCTTCTTTGCATTCACTAGCACTCTTAACAGGTATCTATAAGATGACAAGTGGTTGAGTACTCATCTACCCACTCCCATATTTCCTCTTTAGCAGTCTTGATCATTCAAAAACAGCAGGTAAGACAGTACTGCTTACAGAAATTTTCTTTCTAAATTGTTTCAATTTCTTGTTGAGATTTCCTAGATCTTCATTTGATAAAGGTCTCTGGAATTGGGTGCTTGGTTTCTTTCAGTAAAGGATGTGTGTGCATTTGTACATATATGTGCATAAACGTGTTTTCTAATAATTTTAATTACTGTGAAAATGAGATAAAACTGTTTCAAAACCTTTATTTGAAATGTACAACACTGCCATACACCTAATTCTGAATGTTGCTAATACTAACATAAAGAAAAATTATGAAGTATAGTATTTAAAAAAATTCTACTCACTACTATACTTTAAATCTTATTTTTATTTATTTTAGAGAGAGAGAGAGGATGAGCAGGGAGGAAGGGCAGGGGGAGAGGGAGAAGCAGACTCCCCACTGAGCAGGGAGCCTAATGCAGAACTCAATCCCAGAACACTGGGATCATGACCTGAGCTGAAGGCAGACACTGAGCCACCCAGGTGCCCCTCACTACTATACTTTAAGTTATACCAAAAACATGTCCTTGTGGTGATGAGTAAAAGCACCTGAGTGGGCTGAAACCAACTGGTCCACTTACTAGCAGTGTCCATTTGAGCAAGTTTCATAACCTATGAAAAGGGGTGGCAGCAGTTTCTAATTGTAGGTTTAGATCAAATGACATCACCCATGCAAAGAATTCAGTACAAAGACAGATTTATAGTATGTTCTTGACTATTTGACTACAAAAGCCCATTGTTTTTTGGATATTTTCCTCTGTGCTGCAGGCCAGCTTACCCATTTCCAAACAAATGAGAAATCTAGAGAACTAGAACTAGAACTCTTGTTTCATTAGAAAATTATGGTCATAAGTGAGCCTTTATGACCTTTCCATGATATTATTTATAAAAGCGTTTAAGACTCACCTATTTCACCCATCCCTCTCTGGCAATCACCAGCTTGTTTTCTGTATTTCAGTTTTTTGTTTGTCTCCTTCTTTGTTCATTTGTTTTATTTCTTAAATTCCATATACGAGTGAAATTGAACAGTATTTATTTTTCTCTGACTTATTTTGTTTAGTTAGCGTTATACTCTCGGGTATATTCATTGCAACAATGCAAATGGCAATATTAATTCTTTTTTATGTTGAGTAATATTCCATCATATATATACTACATCTTCTTTATCCATTTATCAATTGATGGACACTCTCCCTCTTAGTTCCTGCCCACTTTTTCTCTCTCGCCTATAGAATTTTTTACTTCTTCCCCTCTTTTTAAAAAAGATTTTATTTATTTATTTGACACACACACACACACACACACACACACACACACACACACACACAGCATGCACAAGCAGGGGGAGCAGGAGGTAGAGGGAGAGAGAGAAGCAGGGAGCCCGATGTGGGGCCAGATCCCAGGACTCTGGAATTATGACCTAAGCCAAAGGCAGATGCTTAACCAACTGAGCCACGCAGGCGCCCCATCCTTCTTTCAAAAGCTGGATTAAGTTACAGAGAAATTTGGTCCAGTGCACTAGTAGGCATGGGTTGGGTTCCTCCCTACTCTGGAAGGAGAATGCAGCTGCTAATAGGCAGTCCACCTGGGTTTCAGGTCTGAGAATACACAATCAAGACACAAATAGACAGCCTTCCTTAGGAGAAAAGGATTCTCAAGGAGGAAAGCAAAGGACCTTAGATTGTTATGTAGCAAACTCCCTTTCTCAGGACTGCTGGCTAGAAATCTCCAGAGGTTTCATGCATCCTCATTACATCTGACTCTTAAGACTTTCACGTATCAGTTTTTTAAAAACCAAGTTCAGCTAAAACATGGCTCTTGCATTTCATAATTAGCTTGTCATTTCATAATTACTAGATATAAAGATGAATATACAGTTGAGGTAATACTTTATTGTACATAAACTTCTTCAACTGATTCACAAGTTTAACAGTCTAATGACCAGACTCTTCCTCTTGTGGAGGGGAAGAGGAAGTATGTGTGGTGGGAGAAATGTCCATGGTTCCCGAAGTTCAAGAAAAGAAAAAGGCCTTCTTTACTGTGATTTCCACTAGCCATCACTCCATTTTTTAGGTTTCTTCTTAGCCAAGTTTCTTGAAAGAATAATTGTTTGCCTCAACCTTCAGTAGTACGGTTTCCCCCGGGGCAGTCCATTAAAACACCTCCAGTCCAGTCACTGATGACTCCATGGTAGCTAACTAAAGGGGCACTTTCTTATCTTTTTCCCCCTTGACATTGGATAACTATCATCCCTTCTAGTCCCTGCTACCCCCTCACCAGTGGCTCATTGCTGAGGATCCTTCCTTCCTTTTCCTTCTCTGCACATTTCTCTTGCTTGGACCCTGCAAAGCCTCACTTCACATGATGGCCAACCCCATATGCTCTTCAGCTCCATACCTACCTGCTGATCTGCAACTTGGGCCTGAACATTTTGTTTGCCCTCTGTTCTATTGAACAATTGACTGGGTCATATGAATTTTAAATGTACCGTCAAAAATGGAACTGGAAGTCTTCTCTGGCTTCAGTATTACCTGTTTCAGTTAACACCCCCATCAGCATGCAATTACCTAAGTCAGAATCTGGAATCTGTCTTAGACTCCTTACCCTTCCTCAACCAATCAATCCTTCAGGAGTAGTTTCAACTTTAATCACCCTTTTAAGGTTTCTCTCATAACAGCCTTCTAAGGGGCCACTCTGCCTACCTCGAGCTTATCCCTCACACTGCTGCCATCCTGTCCACTGTACACACAAACCTTTGCTCCTCTCACTTCATCACTGTTCCATGCTCCCTCCCATCAAAGGGTAATAGAGGATGCTGCCGAAATATTACTGAGGTATTTAAGTTATAGCAAGTCTACAAGAATAGACTCATCTGTTTGTCCTTGCAATTCTACCAGTTTTTGCCTCACATGTTTTGATAGGCACATACACATTGAAGGCTGTTGCGTCTTCTTGGAGAAGTGGCCTACTCATCATTATGTAATGCTCCTCTTTACTCCTTATAATTTTACTTGCTGTAAAGTCTGCTTTGTCTGAAATTAACACAGCTACTCCAGCTTTCTTTTGATTGACATTAACATGGTATAGCTTTTTACATCTCTTTATTTTTTTAAAAATAAGGTATAATTTACATATTATATTTGTTTCAGGTGTACAACATAATGATTTGATATTTGCATGTATTAAAAAAATGATCACAGTAAGTCTAGTTAACAGCTGTCATCATACATAGTTGCAAAAAAAAGTTTTTTTCTTGTGATGAGGACTTTTAAGATCTATTCTGTTAGCAATTTTCAAATACACAATATATACTTAATATAAATATATATGCAATATACCTAATATATTAAGTATACTCACCATGCTATAGGGTTCATCCTCCTGACTTAATTACTTACAACTGGAAGTTTGAAACTTGGATGCCCTTCACCTATTTTGTTCACCCCTCTAACTACCTTCCCCAGTGGGCAACCACCAATCTGTTCTCTGTATCTATAGGCTTGGCCTTTTTTTCTTTTTAAAGAGTCCACATTTAAGTGAGATCATACAATATTCGTCCTTTTCTGTCTGACTTATTTCACTTGGCATAAGGCCTTTAAGTCCCACCCATATGACAAATGGTAGCATTTCATGTTTTGGTGGTTGGATAGTATTCCATTATATACTCCTTTTTATCTGTCCATCCATCCATTGATTGACACTTAGGTTGTTTTCTTATCTTGGCTATTTTAATAATGTTGCAGTGAACATAGTGGTGCACACATCTTCTTGTATTAGTGTTTTTGTTTCCTTCAGATAAATACCTAGAAGTGGAATTGCTGGTTCACATGGTATTCCTATTTTTAATTTTTTGAGGAACCTCCAAACTGTTTCCTACAGCAGCTGCAACAATTTACATTCCCACCAACAGTGCCATTCCTTTACTGTTAATATATGTTTTATACTTAAAGTGAGTTTCTTATAGAAAACTTGGTTGAATTTTCCACTCTGTCAGTCACTGTCTTTTAATTGGTGAATCAGACCACTGATGCTTAAAGTGATCATTGATATAGTAGGATTAGTATCTACCATATTTGTTACTATTCTCTATTTATTACTCTTGTTCTTTGTTCCTATTATAGTCTTACCCACTTTCTGCCTTCTGTGGTTTTGAATGAGTATTTTAATTTTCTCTTCTCTTAACATATCAATTATACTTCCTTCTAAAACTTTTTAAGTGGTGACCCTTGAGTTTCCAATATATATTCCCAACTAATACAGTTCACTTTCAAAGAACACTGTATCACTTTATGGGTCGTGCATATACTTTATAATAAAGCATTACCAATTCCTCCCATCCCTTATAATATTGCTGTCATTCATTTCACTTATACATAAGCTACAATCACTGACTATATTGTTGGTATTATTTGGAAAAAATGATTATTTGGATAAATTAGGAATAAGAGATGTATTTCATTTTACTTTTATTTATTCCTTCTCTAATGCTCTTCCTTTCTTTATGTAGACCTTAATTTCAGATCTTTCCTCCCATTTTTTTTTAAAGATTTTATTTCTTTATTGGACAGAGAGAGACACAGTGAGAGAGGGAACACAAGCAGGGGGAGTGGGAGAGAGAGAACGAGGTTTGCCGCCGAGCAGGGAGCATGATGCAGGGCTCAATCCCAGGACCCTGGGATCATTACCTGAGCCAAAGGCAGATGCTTAACCACTGAGCCACCCAGGCGCCCCATGACCTTTCCTTATTTCTAAACAATTTCTTCTAATGTTTCTTAGAAGGCAGTCTATGTTGACAAATTCCATAAGATTTTGTTTGTCTGAGTTAGTGCTTCTTTTTTACTTTTAAGAATACTTTTCTTTTTCATTTTATTTTATTTCTTTTCAGTGTTCCAGAATTCATTGTTTATGAAGAATACTTTTGCTATGTAAGGATTCTAGACTGATCGCTTTTTCCTGCTAATACTTTAAGTATTTCATTACACCCTCTTCTTGCTTGCATGGTTTCTGAGTAGAGTGTGATGAAATTCTTATCCTTGCTTCTCTATAGGTAAAGAGCTTTTTCCCCTCTGTCTTCTTCCAAGATTTTTTTTTTTTTTTTTTTTTTTTTGGTCTTTGATTTTCTGCGTTTGAATAGGATATGTTTAGGTACAGATTTTGTTTTGTTTTTCCTGTTTGATGTTCTCTGAACTTCTTGGCTCTGTAGTCTGTTGGCTATCAGTAATTTTGGAAAATTCTCAGTCATTACACATTGCTTCAAATATTTCTTTCAATCCTTTCTAATATTCCCACTATGTGTGTATCACATCTTTTGGAATTGATCCATGGTTCTTAGACATTATGCTCCCCCTTTTCCATCCGTTTGTTTTGTTTTTGCATTTCAATTTTAGAAATTTCTACTAACATTTCTACCAGCTCACTGATTCTTTCCTTGGCCATGTCAAGTCTAATGATGAGCCCATTAAAGGGATTCCTCATTTCTGTGCTTGAGTCTTTTATTTTTAGCATCTCTTTTTCATTCTAGAAAAGAAAAAGGTTTCAGGATGCCTGGGTGGTTCAGTCAGTTGAGCGTCTGTCTTCAGCTCAGGTCATGTCCCACATTGGGCTCCTTGCTCAGTGGGGAGCCTGCTTCCCTCTCTGCCTGTCATTCCCCCTGCTTGTGCTCTCTCTCTCTCTGACAAATAAATAAAGACTCTTTAAAAAAAAAAGGGGGGGGTTCTATCTCTCTGTTTACATTACTGTTCTGTTCTTGCCTATTGTCCACTTTTCCCTTTAGAGCCCCTAGCATATTAATCATAGTTGTTTTAAATTCCTAATCTGATGACTTTTCTTTTTTTAAAGAGAATGTATGCGTATAAGAGAGGGGAGGAAGGGCATAAGGAAAGGGAGAGAGAGACTCTTAAGCAGGCTCCACCCCCAGTGCAGAGCCTGAGGAGAGGCTCAATCTCAGGGCCCTGAAATCATGACCTGAGGGGAAATCAAGAGTCTGACACTTAACGAACTGACCTACCCAGGCGCCCCCCCTTGTCTGATAAATTTCAACATCTCTGGTTCTAATGCTTGCTGTTTCTTTCAAACTGTAATTTTTGCCTTTTAGAGTGCTTTACAATCTTTTATGGAAAACCAGACATCAAAAGATCTAAGGAATATATGCCCATTGCATGGGGTTTTGTGTTTATGCTATCTTTATTGTTTGCTGTAGCTATAGTTGTCAAAAGGGAAATTTTTCTCTGGTGTTTGTTGTTCCTATTGTCTTTTCATTTCCACAGAGACTTCTTAAATAAGGTCTGAGTTACATGATTCGTTCAGACTTATTTCTTTGTTATTAGGGCTCAGTCTGGATTATGAACCTTCCAGGTTCTTCTCAGTTTTCCCTGCTTAGGCGAAGTAAGAAAACTAGAGGGACCTGGAGTTGAGTATTTCCTTTCCCCCAGGTCAGATGGGCTTTGATAAAACTCCAATAGGTTAGGCTCTGTTTAAATAGTTTCTCTTGAGGGCAGCCCTGTTAAGAAGAACAGAATGCTCTGGCACATTTCAAGATGGCTACAGTTCTCTTCCCTCCATTGGAAGCATGAAGGGATATTTCTCTGATCTTCACTGTGAGAACTTGGTAGGGCTTCTGGAAGTAGAGCTCACAAAAGTGTGCTTCTCCCCCTACCCCCACTCCCCAAGGCTGAGGCCCCTGAAGTTTTTAACTCTTAACCTAATCCACAGAGTCTCTAGCAATTTGTCAATTACACTTAAAAGCTTTTCTACCCTGATACTAGTTCCATCAATGTGTTTCCTCCTGGGTTTCTGCTCTGAGAAGGTGTGTCTCTGCATCTGCTTATCTGTCTTTCCAGTTTTGGGGGTGGTAGTTTGCCCTATGACATTGTTATAACACCTGACAAAACATGGCAGGATGTGCATTAGAAAGGATTATTTCCAAATAATACATTATATGTTAATAAAAATAATTAAAAAAAAAAAGAAAGGATTATTTCTTCACTAAATGTGAAGATATCCAGAAGAATACAATGGCACCAGCCTAAGTGCCCTTAGAAATAATATATTTGGGGGTGGTGGTGTGCCCTATGACTCTGCTGGACCAAAAGAGTTGTTGATTGTTTGTTTAGCTTTTTTTGTGTGTGAAAATAGGTATGATAATTTCCAAGTGCTTTATATGTCAGACAAGAAACTGGAAGTCAGACTCCTGTTTTTGATTGCTTCATTTTGGCCTTTTTAAACACTATCTTGTTAGCATTCCTGTACTCTATGCTTGGCTTCGGGAATCCTGTCAACCATTTCTTCACTTCTGTACTTGTGGTTCTTCTGAACACCAGGCAGCTGAATGTTCCACTTCCATAAAACATCCAGGCAGGAACCTGGTTTTTTTTCTTTTTGTTCACATTCTGCTGCTATATGACAGTTAGCTGGCTCTTATCCAAAAGAAGACAGAAGGTTCCCTGTGACCGAAATCTTTGCCTTAAATATTTTCTCTTAGTACCTAGCAAGCAGTAGCAAAGTAGCAGACTTTTTGTTAAGAATGAACTCAAAATTTAGTGATATTTATCCAATTATATTCAAATTTCTTCCAATTAAATAAAACGAAATCTAAAGAAAAGCTAACCTGGCTCTAGTTCAGTGGGGCAGACCAGAATTAAATAACAAAATCAGGATAGCAAGAAATACATACGCTGCAATGTCACCAGGGCAGGATGGTGTCACTGACCCTCAGGCATCATTTCCACACTCCTTATTCTAGCACGGCCTCAACCTGAGGAAGCAGACCCTGGGAAAAGCCACCAAATAGGTCAGTCTTCATTTCTGCCCTTTCTCCAAATTAAGAGGTTGGCTCTCAGTTTAACTCAGGAGAATGACTCTAAATATATTATTCCTAAGGGCACTTAGGCTGGTGTCACTGTATCCCAGACAGCCTCACATTTAGTGAAGAAATAATCCTTTCTACACACATTCTGCCAAGTTTTGTCAGGTGTTATCATGGAGGTACCTGGAATGACAATGAGTACACTGAGTCATGTTTTTTATTACTCCAGGGAGAAGGGATAAGCCCCACAGATCTTACCCACAAATCCAGAGGGCAGCCTACATGACCTGAGGTTCTCTCTAGGACAACTCAGTGGGCACACTCAGTGGGACTAGCCAGCAGTGCCACCAGCCTGTCTTGTGATTTCTCCTTATACAAGTTCCTTCTTTATACACAAAACTTTGAAAAGAGGGAAAACATAAACTCTCCTACTTTTTCACTTGTACTTGTTAGCAGAGTAGAAACAGAAAGACCAGTTCTTGTGTTGTTTTATTTTGTTTTAGGCTTTTTCTTATTCTGGTAAATGGAATATCAGAATTCTCCACAGACTCATGTGACACAAGGGAGCATACAGCTGCCCTCTGGCACAGTATGTAAATGAACTCAGTCACCCTTTGGGTTTTCCCCTCTTCTTTCCCCACTCTTTATGGAGGACACAGAATCATAGGGAGTAACTAGCTGAAGTTTGCTCTGTACTTTAATGTAGGCAGGAAGCCAAACTCCAAATACAATGACTGGATTCAGTTTTACAAGCAAACACTGGAACTGAATTCATCCTAGTCCGGGAAGAATGCCTCGGATCAGAACTAGCAGGAAATCCAATTCAAAACAGGGTGTGTCATCTTTAATTCACAGTATGGCCTTTATACCTTTAATGAAGTCCTTTGGAAGTAAAAGCTTGCTTCTGTTAAAGGTCCACACAAAAGTCTAAATTTTACTCAAATGATATCAGAAATGCTATGCAGGAATGTCTGCATTCTCACAATTTGCACACTTGGTAGAGAGTGGTTAGCTGTGCTTTCTCCTTTGAATACTGATTGTTAAAGTCTTAGAAGATATTAATAATTACTTAACTCTCCCAACTCCCTTCCAATCTCTGACCCCTCTCTTATATCATATGCTATCAACTTCCCTCTTCTTCTCTGGGTCATCTGAATAACTGAATATTAAATCTTTGAGATCCCAAGAGAATGAGGACAGTCACATACTTTGTCCCAAACAACCCTTTAAATATGCCAGGAGTTTACATGCCTGTCTCTTGTGCTTCTAGCTGGAGAGGACAGCACTCAGAGAAGGAACAAATGGAAAAGGCTAGAGTCTGCAGTTCCAACAAGGGAGTGTCAAGAGAGGTCAGGATCTCATGCCCAGCTGCCCATGGTGGGCCCTTACCAACACTGTGATATAATCCTATAAGGAGTCCCCAGAGACTGTTGTCAGGCACGTGAAACAGTGAGCTAAATGCCAGTTACAAACATTCTCATTTGGATGTATGAGAGGAGCGAACAGAAGAAGTATGAAATAAAGACTTCACAAACTTAAAGCTTTTGTTGAGGAATAAGAAGCTGTGGGGTGGTGGTGGGGAGGATATTTCTCATCCCTACCATGGCATTACTTTATGCAAACTTAACATTTTATGTAGTTTATACCATCAGGCGTAGAGTTGCCAGATTTACCAAATAAAATACAGGATGGTCAGCTAAATGTGAATTTCAGATAAATGATGAGTAACTTTTTAGTGTAAATATGCCCTCTATCTTAACTGAAATTCACATTTACTTGGGTATCCTCTATTTTATTTGGTAACCCTATTCAGGTGTCAATTCTAACACCTGTCAATTCTAATGATCCCTAAAATAACCTGTATTTCAAAATACAAATAAAAAAAAATCAGTGCTAAGGTTCCAGGATTGTGAATCAAACCAATGCCAGCCAAGTTGTGCCTGACACTTCATGACACTCAGTTCAGCCATTACTATTTTCTCACGGGGATGTGGACAAAGATGCCATCTCTTCACTCAACGACAGGAAAACAGAGGGGCCCACAGTTCTGTAAAAAGACTTTGCAATAACTCTTAAATACTAAAATTTTAACACCAGAGAAACCAGGTTATGTAATGCTGTATATACCACACTTCTGTTTTCCTGAGGAAGTTAGCACTTCTTATTGAGAAGACTGTGGCTTGCTCGTGCTATTATTAATATTAAAAGAAAACACGTTCTTTTGTATACTCAAATAAAGCAGTATGTAATAAAGAGAAAAGAGTGGCAAACTGGATGTAATGTGCTTTATATCAGGGATCAAATGTAATCCGTATCACCAACCAACATAAGGCAGATTTGCACTTAAGTCAAAAAGACAACAGCCCCCTGGAACTGTAGCCTATATTGCTCTGGACTCCAGATAATTTAAGTTAGTGGCTATACTGAGGAATTTCTAAACAGCTCAAGTGTTAAAGTTACACCCTTTAAATTTCTGTATTCAGTTGGTCTTTTCCCCTAAAGCACAAACTTCTATGAATAATGGGAATGTGCCTTTTTCTACGTATTAGGTTCTCAGTCGACACTGGTTCTGTATTTGGCCACAGAACAGACATTCTGGGCCACAGTCCTACGAAAGACCACCTCTGTGTGATGCCTCAATCTTACTGATTTGGTTTGAGTAAAACAGAACAAAACAGATTTTCAATAAAATACCAAGAAGCTTCACAAGAAAGAATTTAGGTGAAAATATACCAAAGTAGTACCAAGGTTCAAATTCCAAAGAAAAACTTCCTTTTAAAAAAAAACCCTAATTCTGGGGCGCCTGCGTGGCTCAGTGGGTTAAGCCTCTGCTTTAGGCTCAGGTCGTGATCTCAGGGTCCTGGGATGGAGCCCCGCATTGGGCTCTCTGCTCAGTGGGGAGCCTGCTTCCCCCATTCTCTCTGCCTACTTGTGATCTCCTGCTCTCTGTCAAATAAATAAGTAAAATCTTTAAAAAAAAAACAAAAAACAAAAAAAAACCCCTAATTCTTAGTGTTAAATGTTGCTTTTAAAACAATGTGGTAAAAACATCATTAGATTATTGTACATGTCACAGATAATATATATTTAAGAGTTTTGTCAGAAATAGTAATAATACTAGGGGCATCTAGCTGACTCACTTAGTTGGTAGAGCATGCATGTGATTTGTGATATTGGGGTCTTGAGTTAAAGCCCATCAGGAGCAGAGCTTACATTAAAAAAAAAAAAAAAAGAAAAAAAGAAAAAGAAGTAGTAATACTACCAGGAAGAAAAAAAAAATCCATCCGAAAACAAGGACATCCAGTAAATAAAACACTTTTTAGGATTAAAAAATAAAGACAAAAAAAAAAAAAAAAAAAAAAAAAAAAAAAAAAGACAAGCCACGCTTTAAATATTCAACACTTTCCACTTTTGTCTTTTTAAAGACCAAAGCAATAGAATATTATGAAGACAACATAGTGATATTTTGTGATTTTTGATATGAACACATTTGTACCCAATCCAACCTCTGCAAATGGGGAGGGAGAAAGGTTGGGCAGGGGAGGGAGGACTGGTCAGCCTAAGGTCATTCTGTCAGCCAAGAACAGAACTTCCTCTTTCCCTTTGAGCTCATAGACCCTAGCATTTCCAAACTGGCTCTGACCAAATCTTCAGCAGCTTTTCCGGCTGCTGACAACCAAATGGGAAAAATAAATGAATTTTAAAACAGTTATTTTCTTCACAAATCTGGGGAAAGAGACCATGTAAAAAGAAACACATGTGGGTAAATACAGGCACATATTAAGGATGCTACAGAAACCAGAAAGCAAAAGTACACGCTTAATCTAAAACAATGAAGCAGGGTGGGGACAGGATGAGCCTTTTAGTGCTAAAATTCTTTTTCTCCTGCTCATACATTTCTAAGAACTAGGAACATCTTTCATTAACACTGCCCTATCTTGCTGATTAGATTAGATTCCCATCTATAAAAACTAACTGGAATGCTTCCAAATATGAAATGGATTTCTCCTCTATCAGAACTGCAAAAATGTTTAGGTATTTTCTTCCAGTATCCTCCTTGCAGGTTCTGCATTTTCTTCATTTACAGCCATGCACATTCCATAATACCCAGGACAGAAATTCCTGGTTTTAATTACTTGTTCTTAAGAAGAAAGAAAAGGAAATATATGTGATATGTGAAACACAGTTATCACCAGTTTATTAGCCAAAGGACTTCAATCAAATCTCTACAGTAAAATTTAGTGAGGTTATCCTCAAGTTTTACTTGGTGCCATCTCCCCTAAAAACAAGTCAGGCTTTTGAAGTCTAAATGGATTCTACCTAAGTCGCTTCTAATGTGACACCCCACTTTTAGGAGCCTCTCCACTGGCAGATGATTTGGTTCCAACATTCACTCTCAAAATGCTATACGTGCATTATCCTCTAAAGAAGTAAAGCCTTTAGGGGTGCCTGGGTGGCTCAGTGGGTTAAAGCCTCTGCCTTCAGCTCAGGTCATGATCCCAGGGTCCTGGTATCCAGCCCCACATTGGGCTCTCTGCTCAGTGGGGAGCCTGCTTCCCTTTCTCTCTCTCTGCCTGCCTCTCTGCCTACTTGTCATCTCTGTCTGTCAAATAAATAAATAAAATCTTCAAAAAAAAAAAAAAAAAAAGCAGCAGCAGCAAAGCCTTTTTACCCTTCTTCAGAGGAAGGCCATATCCATGTTTATATGGAAACTATATTGCACTGCAAGACAAGGTAATGCTGTTCTCTCAAAAACAAGATTCTGCAGTCATGTCCCTGGAAAATTTTTTGATCTTATCCAATTTGTTTACATTTTCTCAAGGTCATTGACATTTTCTCCTGTCATTAACAGACCACAGGAGACTTAAGAAAACTTGATTAGTTACCTGTGTGCTAACCGCCAATGCAAGCTTAAGACACAAGTGGGGTTCTTTTCTGAAGCCAATTAACCAGAATACCTCTCTGGAGTCTGATATGCCCAGTGTCACATAGCTGTGTGACCCCAACTAGTGATATGACATTTAGTAAATTATTTAATCTCTGACTTCAGTTTCCCCATCTGCAAATTTAAGAAGATAATGCCTCCCTTACACTGTGTTATGAATTAATGATAGAATAACCCACACAAAGTATTAAATATGATTAGCTTGTTTTTTAAGGAAAAAATTTTTTTCTAATTTTTTAAGGAAAAAATTCTCATTAAGAATTTTCATGCCAGGGCGCCTGGGTGGCTCAGTGGGTTAAGCCGCTGCCTTCGGCTCAGGTCATGATCCCAGGTCCTGGGTTCAAGCCCCACATCGGGCTTTCTGCTCAGCAAGGAGCCTGCTTCCTCCTCTCTCTCTGCCTGCCTCTCTGCCTACTTGTGATTTCTCTCTGTCAAATAAATAAATAAAATCTTTAAAAAAAAAAAAAAAAGAATTTTCATGCCAACTGTAGCACACCATCCTGGGCTGCGCAGGGTTAGGCAAAGAGAGGTAGGAATCAGCTCAGAGATCAAGAGGGAAAAAGTCAGAGTACAAAGACTCTTAAGGTTAAATTTTAAAATGAACAAACAAAATACTCTGCAGCCAGACTTCTTGGTACTTGCCTGATACAAGTCTAAAATTCAACCATTCAAGTTCATATCGAACAAATACTCAAAATGTGTAGCAATTTCAGTAGGAAGTAAAAGATCAAAGGAACAGGTCCCTGCCACCCCTGGGTTCACTCACACATGTTAAACTGACTATTAGCAAACTACTGTGTCATCAAAGAGCTAGATGATCACTAGAGTGCTTATAAAACATGTCTACCCATGTTGTTAGAGGCATATCACTCTAAAATTCCTTTTCAGAATTTCGTAGGAAAACTGAGAAAGAAAACTAAGTCAAGTAACAGATACTCCATATTCAAAATCCATGCAATGAGTCTGTATTATCTGCAGTAAAGTTGAGGTTATACTTTGGTAGCTAACTCTCCTTCCCCCAGGATTCAAAATGAATTTGTGCTATACTTAAGGGTACAGGAGTTTAATACAATTGCAAGGTGTAAAATTAAAAAATCTTTCAGACTTTGTGCTTATGAACTAGCTTTAGTTGTCTGTGAAACTGATCATGTACTTTGGTTATGAATTTTTTACAATCTTGTTCCCCAATCAAGCTTATTTATTTGCTTATCAAAAAGATTTATTGGGCACCTGGGTGGTTCAGTGGGTTAAAGCCTCTGCCTTTGGCCAAGGTCATGATCTCAGGGTCCTGGGATCGAGCCCCGCATCGGGCTCTCTGCTCAGCAGGGAACCTGCTTCCTCCTCTCTCTAACTGCCTCTCTGCCTACTTGTGATCTCTCTCTCTGTGTCAAATAAATAAATAAAATCTTAAAAAAAAATTTATTTATTTATTTTATAGAGAAAGAGAGTACAAGAAAGAGCACATGAATCGGGGTAGAGGGAGAGAATCCCCAACCTGAAAGAGAGCACATGGGCTGAACAGAGAGAGAGAATCCCCAAGCAGACTCTCCGCTGAACACAGAACACGACATAGGGCTCCATCTGTGATATTATGACTCCAGCTGAGATCAGGAGTCAGATGCTCACACCACTGAGCCACCAGGTGCCCCTAAAGGATATTTATTTTTAAATTATTCATACACTGATGAAGCAAGGCACTAATTTTGGGCAAGGTTTATAGACTATCAACACAATGAAACGGAATACAGAGAAGAAATGAATCTTACGATATAAAGGAATATAGTATGTGATTAAAAAAACCCACTTAAAATCATGTGGGTAAGGATTATTCAGAAAGTGATGCTGATAAAACTATTTGGAAAAAAATATGAAAATTGATTCCTACCTCATTTTATACACCAAAATACAATGCAGATGTATTCAAGTTAATTACAAATAATAAGACCATAAAGTTACTACTAGATAAATAAGCATTTTGTTGATTTCATGGTTTCAAGATATCCTTACTGTGCAGTAGTAATTTCACAACCTTTTCTTTTCCAGTTACTTAATGTCTACAAATTGTAGCCTTAGATTAAAAGCTCAGTTTTTCCAAGAAAACTAAAAATCAGTGGAAGTGAAGATAATCATTTTAGATACTGAATGAACCTAACACAAATATAGCAAAAGACTACAATGTAGCAAAATCAGCTAATTAGAGGAGAACCCACTCTCTTTCCCTCACAAAGCAGTGGCTTTGTGGGACCTGTGGTCACAGATGTGCACATCACATCAAGAAACCAGTGTTTGTGGGCAAGGGGAGTACTAGAATTAGAGAAAGCTTGATGAGGAACTCTTTGCATCTTTGCTCCACACTCCCATTTTGTAAGTAACAGAAAGTAATTGTTTACTAGGGGTATTTCAGAATTTTAAAGTATATAACATGCTCAACATCACTATTCACTAGGGAAATGCAAATCAAAACCATGGTGACCTACCACTCCACATCATTAGAATGACTATTAAAAAAAGTAAAGAAAAATAACAAGTGTTGGTGAGGATGTTGAGAAATTGGAACCCTTGTGCACTGCCAAAGGTAGACTTCAGAAATGAAGAGCATCATGGCTTCTTGAAAAGCAGTCACACGCCAGAAACTTGGTGTGCTGTTTGTAAGTTGTATGCATGCATATAAGGACATAATTTGCAATATATATTTGTATTTATTAAATTTTCCTTTAAAGCAGTTTTGAATATCTTTGTGATACGTATATTTATATTTCCCCCAGCTCCTTCATTAGATTGTTTTCTTAGCACTGCCTACTCCAATTACTTTCAATCACCAACTTTGACAGCTTTGGAATGATACCAAAAGAAAAAGATCCCACAGAATTTAGCATAGATTTGAATATCCTCTTCCTTTATGCCTCACTGTACTTTTAGAATTTATCACAGCTGTAAAGGAATACTACACATATTTATGGACACATAATCCCCCTCTGGTCTGCCAGCACCCCTCCCCCTCAAACAGAGAACAAGGAGCACATCATCTTCAAGTCCTCAGTAACTAGTCTGTCCTGACACAGGGCAAGTTACTGAGTATTTGTGCAATGGATGGGTGAACACATCTGGCATATATTAAGTTTATGAGACCAGGCATCACTATAGAAGGTGAATTTTTGTTATGGAAAGTCCCTCTTCCCCCTATCTAACAGTCATTTCCATATCAAATTTATGAAAAAGAAATTTCAAGGGGTAATTTCAGATTTGGAGAATTAAACAAATATAAAATATCCAGGACAAAGCCAGACACATCAAAGGCAACAAATCCTAGTTTTTCTCTTAAACCCTGCCAAATGATATTTTTACTTTTCAGTTAATTTTTGCTATTAGATTCAGGGTCTTCTAATCAGACTTTTATAAAAATATATGGTATATTCAAAATATATGCAATACTATAAGCCCTCTTCTGGACCAATCTCTTAGCTGCAAGCATCACTGCGATTGACATATTATAGACCCTGCAGTTAGTCACCATCCGAGCTTCTTGTGCCACAGGGTTCACCAGTGGGGCAAGAGGCAGAAGAGAACAACAGTAGGTGACTATAGCAAAATAACCTGGTTTTCAAATTCTAATAACAGACTGTAGAAAAACACATATTTAGACACACACCTAACCCTAGAACTTTTAGTCATTTTAAAAGCTATTAGTGTGGCTCTTGTCCCAAGCAACAGTCTCTCTTCCATCCCCACGCCTATGTCTAAAAATAAAATAGTACATTACAGAGGCATATTTTGCTTGCTTCGGCCAAGAGCTCAGAAAACCCCCTCAAGCCCTACTGTAGCTGGATCAGTCCATTGTATACTATGAGTCAGCACTTCTCCACAATTCTGGAAATTCCTCACCAGCAACATGACTTACGACAGGAAGCCAACTTTCCATTTCAATGTATAACAGGAAGTATTCAAACACATTTTACCTAAACTGAAGAACTGTTGTTAATATAACTGCTGTTACAAATAAAAATAGTTAAAAATCTACAGAAGCAGAAAGCTGCTTCTTAAATCCATTTAAGAAATACTTCTTTTAACTGAAAGTACACAGACACAAATTTTGATTTGCTAAACCAGTAAAATGAATTTAAACGAAGGTACTTCAGTGGCCAGAAGACAGGAAAATACAAATTAGGTTTAAAATTTAACTCAATTACTGTCCAATTTTCTGTTGCACACATTATTGGCAGAGTTGCACGACTCTGGCAAAACCTATGTTTATTATATTAAGAGTCTGCCAAGTTTTGTTTTGAATATCTGGCTTGGGCAGTAATGTGATATACAGAAATAATAATAGAAATGTAAATATTTTGAGAAAAAAACCTCTACTGCAAATACTTTAACAGATATACCTCTTTCCTCAATTAATGGCTTGAAGTTATTTGATCAGCATGAAATACATTAATAGGTTCCAGAGATTTTATGTCTCAGAAGTGACTTTTTAGAAAATTAACAGACCCTAAAACAGCCTGCACATGAAACTCATGCACAAGGGTGACTTTTCCTTGCTTTGCCCTATGAAAACTGTTTTCGTAGTTAAAATGTCAGCTACAAGAAGTTGTTTTTCCATAATGCTTAAAGAGAGTTTCAAAATTTAAGTTCAATAAAAAGCCAAACAGCTCAGCTAGTACAGTCATTAATAAATGTATTTAACATTCGTGCAGCATCAGAATGCAAGACATCTGGTTCTAATTTCAATTTTGGCTCAGAATAAAAGTGCCTCCCCCATGATAGTTTGATTATAAACTATTCTTTTCCTCTTCTTTTTTTCCGCTTTGGAAGCTGTTGTCCTTCATTCTTGCTGGAAGCCACCTGACCACTGCCAGGAAGAGGAATGCAAAACATTCCCAGGAGCGGCTGTGACGTTAGCACCACATTCCACCTCTCCTTGGTCAGGGCTGTCGGGAAACTCCAGCCTCCAGCAAAATCCCTCAAATGAGATAACAGCTGAGGCCTGCATTAAATCATACTAAAAACTCCCATGTTCTGCTTTAAAGATAGATAGTTAAAGAGAACGAGAATGACAGACACAAAGGGAGGATGGGAGGGAAAGCGAACAGAGCTGGCTTTATAAGGCACATTTACTGTTAACTTCAAAACTATTTGTTTATTTGTTTCTAGGGAGGAAAACAAGGAAAAAATGATTTAACAACAATGGCAGCAGACCAATCACTTTAGGATTAGTGTGTAGGCAGGGTAAGATGAACAACAGAACCGGCTGGGCTTCAACCTGCAGACCTTTCCCAATTAACCCCAACAACTGGTTTCCAAAGCCCCTTACATAAGAGACAAGTTTTATTGAAGGATGCTTTAGACATGTTAAGAAAGTAGTAGATGCATTTTCTCTAAAGAGAAATATTCTAAGATAGAAACTTACAGGTTTAAATATTAAAGAAAATGCTAGCATAAACATAATCCTCTTACATATGATATTCATTTGTAACTTTCTAAATTCTGTCAACAAGAATATTTTAACATAGTTAACAAATATATTACACATGATATTTTGTATTGTTTTTTGCACATATTATATCATATATTATCCCATGCTATATTATGATCTTCTTTACTTTATGAAATTCTAAAACTATAAAAATGCTTCTTGGGGGGGAGAGGGGATCTATTACAAAAAAATACTTTACACACATAATTTTCTGTTGTTGCTGCTAAATGATTTCCTTGGAATAAATCTGCAGGCATGGATAACTAAATTATGAAATTTCTTATGGCATTAGCTATATGCTGCTATACTGATTTCCAAAGGAACTATACTCAATTATAAGACAATTGTAAGCTTCCTGTATCCATTGTACTGTAACTTGGTCAGCACTTGTATGTATATGCACAAATAACTGCACATGTAGTTGACATATAATAACTTGCCAAAGATACTTTAATCTGTATTTTTCTGATTAATAATTAGACTGAAGAGTCCTTCATGAGTTAAGTTCTGGGAAATTTCTGTGGTTAGAATTTTTAGGAAAAAAATAGTACAACTGTAGGTATTACCAAGAAACATATTTTACCAATACATCAAAATGCTAAATAAAGAAACACTGAATTTGGGACCTGAATAAACCAGCTAGGCATAGGCACAAGTTATTCAAGTATAGATGAAAAGATAGTCTTATTATGTCTCTTTTATGGAACAGATAATGTAGTAGGATGACATGCTATAGACTTGTTGAACAATGCTAAAAGGTTAGAATTAAATTGGTGTGGCAAACATATGAGTCTTGACCTGGTAGACATAATAGTCTCTCCCCTAGATAGCAAAGGAAAAGCCCAGAAAACAACAAAGAATTTCTAGGCTGGGCCTGCAGTAATATTTGAAGAATGTCATTATTTTTATAATCACAAAATGGGAAGTCTTCCTAGAGACTGTATGGAAATGTTTATAAACACTCAAATATCTATTGCAACTGATAACTTAGGCACTGTATTGTATTAGTGTCTTTTTTTTTAAAATGTAGTTTTCAATAATGTTCTGGTTTGCCTTTAGAAATTATAATTGGAATATTACAATGTGCTAATCACAGATGAGAATATTTAATCCAGGTTGCTTTGATAAAGAAACTGCTGACCCCAATTATTCAGGATGGACTGCATACCAATGACTGCATTTGTTGCTCATTAGGGGAATGATGCAAAAGAACTGTTAGACCAGTTGGCCAACAATGTGTTTCCCTTTGGCATGTCACTGTAACAGGGAGGGAGGGAAGAAGGGTGAGATCCTCCCTCCAGCATTGATGAAAAAAACATAACATCTGTCCTCATGGTTTCAGCACTGAAAGTCACAGTTAATTCTTGATATTTTGATAGTATCTACACATTGACATTCCAGTCAATTTGAAAAAGAAAACAGAACCCACCTTGTTTATTCATTCACTCTCCTTTGGGTATATCTCAATCATTTGGCTATACAAATGTATGCCCCTTTCAGCAAGGAAGCACTGTATGTAATTAGGACAATTCACTGTGTTAACATAATGAACAGGCTCTCCAAATGAAGACTTTGCCTTACATAATTTCAATGCTAGCCTGTCTTTTGGAATAATGCCTGAAAACCAGGTGTCCAATCACCAGATTGTAAGAAAAGATATTCCAAGGCCCCAAGAATGCTCTATTTACATACAATGTCTATTTCTACCAAAAGTTTACACTTGCAGAACGACTGACCCTAGCATCCTTTATCAAAAGGTGAAGCATTTAAAAGCTGTAATGAAACTAAACGAAAAACTGTAAAAAGCTTTTATAACAGAATATATATTCTTTATAAATGCACATAGATGTTCTACAGAACATACAACATGGTCAGTGAAATTAAAAAGACTGAAATTATACAAAATATCTTCTTTGACTACAATGGAATAAAATTAGAAATAAACAGTACAAGGAAATTTGGGAAATTCACAAATACATGGAAATTAAACAATGCACTCCTAAATAACTAATAGGTCAGTGAAAAATCAAAATATTACAACTTATTTTGGAAGGAATAAAGTGGAAAATACAACACAGCAAAATTTATGAGATGTAGGTAAAGCAGTGTTCAGAGGAATATTTATAGTTATTGATGCCTATATTAAAAAAGAAGAAAGACATAAATCAACCTCGGCTTCCATATTAAACGTACAAAAGAGCAAAGTAAACCTAAGCAAGCAGAAAAAAATAAAGATTAGGCAGAAATAAGTGAAATAGAGATTAGGAAAACAAGAAACAAAATCAATAAGCCAAAAGATGGTTTCTTGAAAAGATCAACAAAATTCACAAACCATTAGCTAGACTAACCAAGAAAAAATAAGAGAAGATTTAATTGGCAAAAATCAGTAGTCAAAGAAGAGAAGGAAGCACTACTAACTTATAGAAATCAAAGGGATTATAAGGTATACTTTAATGTAATAATATGAGACCCCAACAAATTGGATAAGTGAAATAAAATGCATAAGTTCCTAGAAAGACAAAAATTACCATAACAGGTAGAAACAGAACATCTTAATAGACCTATAACAGAGAAGAGATCAAGTTAGTAATTTTAAAACTTCCCAAAATCAAAAGCCCAGGCTCAGATGTCTTCACTGGTAAATTCTATATTTTTATTTTAAAATTTTTTGGAGATTTTATTTATTTATTTGAGTGAGAGAGAGAGAGAAAGAGAGAGAGCGACTGCGTGAGCACAAACGGGGAACCAGCAAAAGGAAAGGAGAAAGCAGGGGCTCCACTGAGCAGGGAGTCCAGTGCAGGCCTTGATTCCAGGACCCTGGGTTCATGACCTGAGCCAAAGGCAGATATTTAATGGACTGAGCCACCCAGGCACCCTCTACCACATTTTTGAAAAAGAATTAACATCAACCCTTCACAGATTGCCAAGAAATATCACAGAAGGGACTAATTCCCAACTCATTGTACAAAGCCTGGAAACACCCATCACCTCAATGTGACCCTAGAGAAATTCAGACTCAGCCATTTTATCAGAGTACAAAGCATTTTTCTAAACATAACAATTTAACCCTCCATTTCACCTCAAAATATTATTTTTCCTTGCATGAACTAAGGTTAGAAATTTAAAATCTAGGGGCACCTGGATAGGCTCAGTTGTTTAAGTGTCCCACTGTGATTTCAGCATAGGTCATGAAGAATGGGGTGCCGGGTAGCTCAGTCAGTTAAGTCACTGCCTTTGGCCCGGGTCATGATCCCAGCATCCTTGGATCGAGGCCCACAGGGCCCCTTGCTCGGCAGGGAGCCTGCTTCTCTCTCCCCCTCTGCCTGCTGCTCTGCCTGCTTGTGCGCTTGCATGCACTCTTTCACTCTCTGACTAATAAATAAATAAATAAAATCTGAAAAAAAAAAAAAAAAAGAATGGACACATAAATTAACAAAAAATAAATGACCCTCATTTGTGGTCAACTGATTTTCATCAAAGGTGCCAAGAATAATCTTTTCAACTAATGGTGGGGAATAACTGGATATCCACAAGCAAAAGAATAAGTGCAGACTTCTTTCTTAAACCATCTACTAAAGTTATTGAAAAAGGGATCACAGATCCAAATATATGAGATAAACTATAAATCTTTTAAAAGAAAACATAGGGGTATATCTTCATAATTTTGGGCAATGACTTCTTAGATCTAACACCAAAAGTACAAGTGACAAAAGAAAATAGATAAATCGGATGTCAGTGAAATTAAGACTGTTTATGCTAAAGGACACTGTCAATAAAGCAAAAAGACAACCCACAGAAGGGACAAAATATCTGCAGAACATAAAGATAATGAAACTTAAATCCAGAATATATAGAGAACTCTTAGAACTCAATAATTAAAAGATAAATAATCGACTAAAATATAGGCAAGGGAATAAAAACAGACACATAGACCAGTGGAACAGAGAGAGTAGAGAGCCCAGATATGGACCCTCAACTCTATGGTCAAAGAATCTTCAACAAAGCAGGAAAAAATATCCAGTGGAAATAAGTCTCTTCAATAAATGGTGCTGGGAAAATTGGATAGCTATATGTAGAAGAATGAAACTTGACCATTCTCTTACACCATACACAAAGATAAACTCAAAATGGATAAAAGACCTCAATGTGAGACAGGAATCCATCAGAATCCTAGAGGAGAACATAGGCAGTAATCTCTTCCATATCAGCCACAGCAACTTCTTTCAAGATATGTCTCCAAAGGCAAAGGAAACAAAAGCGAAAATGAACTTTTGGGACTTCATCAAGATCAAAAGCTTCTGCAGAGCAAAGGAAACAGTCAAGAAAACAAAGAGGCAACCCATGGAATGGGAGAAGATATTCACCAATGACAGTACAGACAAAAGGTTGATATCCAGGATCTATAAAGAACTCCTGAAACTCAACACACACAAAACAGACAATCATATAAAAAAATGGGCAGAAGATATGAACAGACACTTCTCCAATGAAGACATACAAATGGCTATCAGACACATGAAAAAATGTTCATCATCACTAGCCATTAGGGAGATTCAAATTAAAACCACATTGAGATACCACCTTACCCCAGTTAGAATGGCGAAAATTAGCAAGACAGGAAACAACGTGTGTTGGAAGGGATGTGGAGAAAGGGGAACCCTCTTCCACTGTTGGTGGGAATTCAAGTTGGTGCAGCCACCTTGGAGAACAGTGTGGAGATTCCTCAAGAAATTAAAAATAGAGCTTCCCTATGACCCTGCAATTGCACTACTGGGTATTTACCCCAAAGATACAGATATAGTGAAAAGAAGGGCCCAATGTTTATAGCAGCAATGGCCATGGTCAAACTGTGGAAAGAACCAAGATGCCCTTCAAAGGACGAATGGATAAGGAAGATGTGGTCCATACACTATGGAGTATTATGCCTCCATCAGAAAGGATGAATACTCAACTTTTGTAGCAACATGGACGGGACTGGAAGAGATTATGCTGAGTGAAATAAGTCAAGCAGAGAGTCAATTATCATATGGTTTCACTTATTTGTGGAGCATAACAAATAACATGGAGGACCTAGAGAGATGGAGAGGAGAAGGGAGTTGAGGGAAATTGGAAGGGGAAGTGAACCATGAGAGACTATGGACTCTGAAAAACAATCTGAGGGTTTTGAAGGGGCAGGT